>NC_058521.1:277024171-277029171 GCF_904849725.1 Hordeum vulgare subsp. vulgare | reverse complement strand
AAATGACGACAACGACTATGACGACAATAATGACACTGACAAAAGCAACGACAACAACAACAAAAAATGACAACAGCAACAACAACGAAAACAGGGACATCAACGACAACCAGAACAAGAACAACAACGACAACAGTGACAACAACGATATCAACGACAATAATAACAACAAAAACAACAAAGACGACCATAACGATGACAATGACAACGACGATGATGATGACGATGATGACAAATACAAAACAACAACAACCGTAAGGACGACGACGACAGCGATGACAACAACGACAACGATGACAATGACGAGAACAAAGAGAAGAACGATAACAACAACAACAATGACAATAGCTATATTAAGTTCAACAGTGACAATAACGACAATAACATAAATAACAACAACAACAACAACATAAATAGCAATAACGAAGAGGACGACGACGACAAGAACAATAACAACAACAACATAAATAACAATAACAACAACAACAATGAAGTTGACGACGACGACGACGGCAACAACAACAACAACAACAACAACAACAACGAAGACGACGACGATGACAACAACAACAATAAAAACAACAACATAAATAACAATAACAACAAGAACAACAACAACAACAACAACGAAGACGACAACGACGACAACAACAACAACAACATCAACAACCACAACAACAACAAAAACAAAAACAACAACAACATCAAGAACAAAAACAACAACAATAACCACGACGACGACGACAGAGACGACAACAACGATAATGATGAGAACAACAACAACGACGACAATAACAAAAAGAACGACAAAAACGACAACGACAACAACGACGACAACAACAAAGACGACAAAAACAACAACAATGACAACAACAACAACAACAACAATAACAACAAGAAAAACGACAACAACAACAAGAACAACAAAAAGAACAATGACGACGATGACAACGACGACAACAAAAACAACAACAACAAGAACAACAAGAATAATGACGACGGCGATGACAACAAGAACAATGAAGACGACGACGACGATGACGACAACAACAAAAACAACAACAAGAAAAACAACAACAACAACGATGACAACAACAACAACGAAAAGAACAACAACGAAAACAAAAAGAACAACAAAAAACAACGAGGAGGACGATGACGATGACTACATCACCAACAAAAACAAGAACAACAAGAAAAACGATAAAAACAATGAAGACGACGATGACGATGACAATAAGAACAAGAACAACAACAACAGCAACAACAACAACCACAAAAACAGCAACAACAACAACAGCCACAACAACAGCAACAACGATGACGATCACGAGAATGAAGACGATGATGACGACGATGATGACGATGCTGACGATGACGACTACAACAACGACAACAATAACAATAACAACAGCCACAACAACAACAACAACAACAACCACAACCACAACAACAACAACAACAACAACAACAACAACAACAACAAGAACAAGAAGAAGAAGAAGAAGAAGAAGAAGAAGAAGAAGAAGAACAACGACGACGACAACAATGACAACAACAACAATTACAACAACAACAAAGAGAACAGTGAGAACAACGACAAAAGCGACAGCAACAACGACGACAACAACAACAACAACAACAACAACAACAACAACAACAACAACAACAACAAGAAACACAACGAAGATGACGATGACGACGATGACGGCAACAACAACAACAACAACATCAATAACAAACAACAACAACACCACCACCAACAACAACAAAACAACAATAACAACAACAACTACAACAAGGACGACGACGAGAATGACGGCGACAACGACAACAACGACAATAATGAGACGAACGGCAACAATGATAACAAAAACAACGACAACAACGACAACAACGTCAACAAGGCAACAATGACAACAACAACAACAACAAAAACAACAAAAGCGACGACGACAATGACAACAACAATAAAAAAATAACAACAACGACAACAACAACAACAACAAGGACAATGACGACAACGACAATGACGACAATAATGACAATGACAAAAGCAATGACACCAACAACAACAACAACGAAAACAGGGACATCAACGACAACCAGAAAAAAACAACAACAACAACAGCGACAACAACGATATCAACGACAATAATAACAACAAAAACAACGAAGACGATGATAACGATGACAATGACAACGACGATGATGATGACGAGGATGACGACGATGACGACTACAAAACAACAACAACCATAAGGACGACGACGACAGCGATGACAACAATGACAACGATGAGAATGACGAGAACAACGAGAAGAACGATAACAACAACAACAATGACAACAACTATATTAACTACAACAGTGACAATAACGACAATAACATAAATAACAACAACAACATAAATAAATAACAATAACGAAGACGACGACGACGACAAGAACAATAACAACAACAACATAAATAACAACAACAACAACAACAACAACAACAATGAAGATGACCACGACGACGACGGCAAGAACAACAACAACAACAACAACAACAACAGCAACAACAACGAAGACGACGACGATGACAACAAGAACAATAAAACCAACAACATAAATAACAACAAGAACAACAACAACAACAACGAAGACGACGATGACGACAACAACAAGAACATCATCAACAACAACAACAACAACAACATCAAGAACCAAAACAACATCAAGAACAAAAACAACAACAAAGACGACGACGACGACAGAGACGACAACAACGATAATGATGAGAACAACAACAACAACGACAATAACAAAAAGAACGACAAAAATGACAACGACAACAACAACAACAACAACAACAACAAAGACGACAAAAACAACAACAATGACAACAACAACAACAATAACAACAAGAAAAACGACAACAACAACAAGAACAACAAAAAGAACAATGACGACGATGACAACGACGACAACAAAAACAACAACAACAAGAACAACAAGAATAATGACGACGATGATGACAACAAGAACAATGAACACGACGACGACGATGACGACAACAACAACAACAACAAGAAAAACAACAACAACAACGACAACAACAACAACAAAAAGAACAACAACGACAACAAAAAGAACAACAAAAAACAACGAGGAGGACGATGACGATGACTACAACAACAACAACAACAAGAACAACAAGAAAAACGACAACAACAACGAACACGACGATGACGACGACAATAAGAACAAGAACAACAGCAGCAACAACAACAACAACAACCACAAAAACAGCAACAACAACAACAACCACAACAATAGCAACAACGATGACGATCACGAGAATGAAGACGATTATGACGACGATGATGACGATGTCGACGATGACGACTACAACAACGACAACAACAACAATAACAACAGCCACAACAACAACAACAACAAAAAGAACAACAACAACCACAACAACAACAACAACAACAACCACAACAACAACAACAACAACAACAAGAAGAAGAAGAAGAACGATGACGACGACCACAATGACAACAACAACAATTACAGCAACAACAAAGACAAAGTGAGAACAACGACAAAAGCGACAGCAACAACGACGACAACAACAACAACAACAACCACAACGACAACAACAACAACCACAACAACAACAACAACAACAACAACAACAACAACAAGAACCACAACGAAGACGACGATGACGACGATGACGACAACAACAACAAGAACAACAACAACATCAACAACAAACAACAACAACACCACCAACAACAACAACAAAACAACAATAACAACAACTACTACAACAAGGACGACGACGAGAACGACGGCGACAACGACAACAACGACAACAATGAGACGAACGACAACAATGATAACAACAACAACGACAACAACGACAACAAGGCAACAATGACAACAACAAGAACAACAACAAAAACAACAAAAGCGACGACGACAACGACAACAACAATAAAAAAACAACAACAACAACGACAACAACAACAACAACAACAAGGACAATGACGACAACGACAATGACGACAATAATGACAATGACAAAAGCAACGAGAACAACAACAAAAAATGACAACAACAACAACAACGAAAACAGGGACATCAACGACAACCAGAACAACAACAACAACGACAACAGTGACAACAACGATATCAACGACAATAATAACAACAAAAACAACAAAGACGACGATAACGATGACAATGACAACGACGATGATGACGAATACAAAACAACAACAACCATAAGGACGACGACGACAGCGATGAAAACAACGACAACGATGACAATGACGAGAACAACGAGAAGAACGATAACAACAACAACAATGACAATAGCTATATTAACTTCAACAGTGACAATAACGACAATAATATAAATAACAACAACAACAACATAAATAAATAACAATAACGAAGACGACGACGACGACAAGAACAATAACAACAACAACAACATAAATAACAACAACAACAACAACAACAATGAAGTTAACGACGACGACGACGGCAACAACAACAACAACAACAACAACAACAACGAAGACGACGACGATGACAACAACAACAATAAAAACAACAACATAAATAACAATAACAACAAGAACAACAACAACAACAACGAAGACGACGACGACGACAACAACAACAACATTAACAACGACAACAACCACAACAACAACAAAAACAAAAACAACAACAACATCAAGAAGAAAAACAACAACAATAATGACGACGACGACGACAGAGACGACAACAACGATAATGATGAGAACAACAACAACGATGACAATAACAAAAAGAACGACAAAAACGACAACGACAACAACAACAGCAACAACAAAGACGACAAAAACAACAACAACAACAATAACAACAACAAAAACGACAACAACAACAAGAACAACAAAAAGAACAATGACGACGATGACAACGATGACAACAAAAACAACAACAAGAAGAACA
>NC_058521.1:277011671-277021671 GCF_904849725.1 Hordeum vulgare subsp. vulgare | reverse complement strand
ACGACAGAAACGACAACAACGACAATGGCGAGAACAATGACTACAACGTCAACAACAACAACAACCACAAAGGCGTCGACGACAATGATGACAACAACAACTAAAACAACAACAACAACGACAACGACAACAACAACAATAACAACGTCGGTGCACTAGTGCCCCCAACATGTGCACGGGCGTGAAGAGCCCCCGCCGGCAGGGCATGGCAGGACCCAGACAAGATATAACCCGCAAGATTATCAAGGCCTCGGCAAGCCTGCCTTGCCGGGTAGATGACCAAGGCCACGGCCATTTGGTGGGCGTGATGAACTGACCAAGTACAACACCTCGGCAAGCCTCCCTTGTCAGGATGACAACCGAAGTCCCCGGCAAGCTCACTTGCCGGGACGAAGACCCAAGGCCCCAGAAACTCCTTGTCGGGATTACGGGGCTGGGCATTTGAGGGCAACCGCCCTTGCCATAGTGCCACCGCCCCAAGTTCCAGCGCCTTCCGCATGCGCCAGAGAAGCATCCAGGTGTCGAAACACCGGGATACGTGTCTTCACCAGCACATCACTAACAAGGACAAGATGTGCATTTAATGCACCTGACAGCGGTAGATGGATAAGCACCGCTCTAGGTTCACTGTAACTCCTCGTGAACCTACCATCGAGCACTATAGGTGACCCCTTTGCCTATAAAAGGAGGCCTTTATCTCATTTATAAGGGGTTAAACTCTTTGGACATTGACTCATAACATGATCATCAACAGTCACTGTCACAAACAACAAAACGCTTAATACAATCAGACAAGCAGGACGTAGGGTTTTGCGCGTAAGCGGCCCGAACCTGGGTAAAAAGGCTTGTCGGGTGCTGATCATTAGCTCTGCTCTTCATGTCACCTATCCCTTCGCTACGATCACTAGGGTTTCATGTTGATTCCCATAGGTGTCGACCTCGCACCGCCGACATCTTCGGCGCGCCAGGTAGGGGGTGTGGAGTCTTGCTCAAATCTGAGCAAACTCAACACTAGATTCTTGGAAGTTTGGGCGCTACGCCGCGTTACGTCGGAAACGGGGTACCGCGGCGGATGCTCTGTTCTGCTATGGCTTCCCAAGGCCTGCGCCAGCGCGTTGCTATGCGAGCACGGTGCAGGGAGGCGGAGGCTCAAAAGGCGGCGCCGTCAGGCCGATGCGTCGCTCGGGGCCAACGCGTAGTTGTCGAGGGCGCGCCTGGGCACTTCACAGAGGCCTCGGTGCATACTCCAGCGGACGCACCTCTGCGGAGTGATGCATAGTCGTTGAGGATGCACGACACGGTCCCGAAGCCCTGGCGCACACTCCAGCGTAAGTGTTGTGCCCCTGAGAGCGTCGTATCGTCGCCCAAGATGTGCTCGGGGGCTCCGCCAGCACAACCTAGCAAGAAGAAGGCAAACGGGTTACACCCTGGCCAACTGTTTCTCCAAATGACGGTCGCGGACTCTCAGCAAGAAGTCTTTGCCGGAGAAAACCCGTCGGGAGCGGTAATTTCCTGCTTGCCGGGTACTCCGACTCCCCGGCAAAATATTCAAGCGCCATGCAACCACGACGTGAGCAGATAAGTTTTAAGTTTGAGATTCAGATCTGAAGTAGATAGATTCTTTGTTTTCCCCATTAAAAGATTCCAATCTTTGTGCGTGGAGTCTGCGCATACTGGGACCTTTCCAAAGATCAGTGCACCTTGTCTTTGTTTCGAACTCGTTCGAACAACCTGAGCGGCCATAGAGGGCGTTCAAACTGTTTCGAACCTGATCAACAGAGCAAGCTGCTACATAACACCCAATTTCGTCTCAAGTTGCGCTTGGCGATTTCTATGGTTGCACTAAACGCGGCAAGGAGCCTTGCCAGTAGTTGCTGGCAAGATCACAGATTATGCAAAGGCGAACCATACAAAGAATAGAATTGGAAAAAGGGAAATTAGGCTTTTCATTGATTTGCTTGGGATATTCTCAAACATATTACATGGATGATATGATCTACTCTAACCTAGAACCAATGTCTTTGGCGAGGAACTACGCTCGCCGGACTGGAGTTTAGGAAGACCTGGAGCAACCCTCCGCGCGATCTAGGATGGTTCCTCCGGGACCAGCATTGCGCGGAGGAGAACAAGGTCAGGAGAGATGGAGGAGCAGAAGTCCAGGCGCTGACGGGAAGATGAGACAGCTCCGGTCAGTCCGACGCAGGAGAGAGCGAGTGGTGGACTGCAGTGATGGTACGTTTGGCGTTTAGCCTGAGGGCAAGTCATCGTCTGCAGACCAGGTCAGCAGCGGGCCTATCCCGCTTTCACTGTCATCACCATCCATCCCTTCCTCATCGCTCCCACAGGAGGAAGGGCTTTTAGTGCTGCTGGAGCTCTCTTCGCAGCAGCCGAGACGCGCACCTGAGCTCCCATATAGCTTAATGGAGAGCACGTTATCCACCATCCTCTTGAAGCGGAGAACGTGCCTATCCCAGAGGCTGTGGGCGCGGGCGAAGCTTTTCCACCCGCGATCGAGGAACAGGGTCCGAGGCCCATTACGCTCTGCACCCACCGGCACGGCGCCATTGGCTTAGCCATGCATGCGAAGCCACAGGGTCAGGGACCCCTCTCCTTCCGTTGCCTCGGCGAAGACACCAGGGAGTCGGAGGCGGGACCGGACGGGTCCTCGTAACTGGACGAGGAACTCCATCGGGTTCCTTCCGACGTGGTCCGCCATAGGAGCAAGCCTCAAAGAAGGCGGAGGCGCTCGAGTAGCGCTCCGCCTCCACCGGCCTCGACCACCACGACAACTGCGACCCCTCGCCCTTCCTCCGCCACGGGCACTTGGGCCGTCTTCCGTCGCTGCGCCCCCAGAAGTTGTGGTATGATCCGGATGGGGGCGAGCGCCACCTGCAGACACAAGAAGATTATGAAGATCAAGGCTGAGGAGTTGGTGGATTCAGAAGGAGTTGGGTGAGCAAAATCCCTCGCAAACCCTGCCAATTTATAGGACGGGGTGCGGGGGCTAGCCTCCCTTGCTCCGGAAGCCACCACCCCTCTCGCCCAATCGCTCGAGCTCACGGGCAAACAGAGAACCGCCCTGCTGCACCAATGCATGCACGGGCGGGACCAACCACTACTACGCCTTTTTAGGCCACGTCTGCCACCTGTCCATCCATAACTGTGCATGCCACGGGCGTGGCAGAGGCATTTAAGGAGGTGGAAAGGCTACTCCGTGCATGACCCACCCACTTCACGCGTCCAATGCACAACGTGGGGAAAAGCAACCGCTAGTGGATCCAACCAGGAAGGCCCGTGCACCTCTTAGGGCCTGGCCCAACAACGATTCGCGGGCGTGTGTGGCCCAGGCTCGGGGGCTCCTGTCGGTGCACTAAAGACTGTGGTCCCTAGTGCCCCAGACTTGTGCACACGCGCGAAGAGCCTCTGTCGGCAGGGCATGGCAGGACCGAGACAAGATACAACCCCCAAGATTATCAAGGCCTTAGCAAGCCCGCCTTGTCGGGAAGATGACCAAGGCCATGGCCATTTGGTGGGCGTGATGAGCTCACCAAGTACAAGACCTCGGCAAGCCTCCCTTGCCGGGATGACGACCCAAGGCCCCGGCAAGCTCCTTGCCGGGATGACAGGGCTGGGCACTAGAGGGCAACCGCCCTTGCCACACTGACACCGCCCTTGCCACAGTGAGACCGCCCCAAGTTCCAGAGCCTTCCGCATGCGCGAGCGCATCGTCCAAGTGTCGAAACACCTGGATACGTGTCTTCACCAGCACATTGCTGACAACGACAAGACGTGCATTTAATGCACTTGACAACGGTAGATGGATAAGCACCGCTCAAGTTTCAATATAACTCCTCGTGAAGCTACCATCGAGCACTGTAGGTGACCCCTTTGCCTATAAAAGGAGGCCCTTAGCTGATTCATAAGGGGTTAGACTCTTTGGACATTGACTCATAAGACGATCATCAACAGTCACTGTAACAACCAACAAAACGCTTAATACAATGAGACAAGCAGGACGTAGGGTTTTACGCGTAAGCGGCCCGAACCTGGGTAAAAAGGCCTGCCGGGAGTTGATCGTCAGCTCTGCTCTTCACGTCACCTCTCCCCGCTCTACGATCACAAGGGTTTCAGGTTCATTCCCATAGGTGTCGACCTCGCACCGCCGACAAATAACAACAGGGAGGATGACGAAAACAACGACAATGATGAAAACAATGACAATGACAAGAACAACGACAACAAAAATGACAAAAACAATGACAACAACAACAACAACGAACACATCGACATCAACGACAACAACAACAACAACGACCACAGCGACAACAACGACAATAACGATATCAACGACAACAATGACAAAGAAACAACAAAGATGACGATAACGATGACGACGACGCCGACGATGATGACGATGATGATGACGACGACGACGACGATTACAACAACAAAAACAACAACCATAAGGACGACGATGACTACGACGACATCAACGACAACGACGAAAATGACGAGAACAACGAGAAGAACGATAACAACAACAAGAATGACAACAACGACATTAACGACAACAGTAACAACAACGACAACAACAACAAGAACAACAACAACAACAACAACGAAGACGACGACGACAGCAACAACTACAACAACGACAACAACGACAACAACAACAACAACAACAACGACGACAACAACAACAACAACAACAACCACAACAACAACAACAACAACAACAACAACAAGAACAACAACAACAACAACAACAACAACAACAACATAAACAACAACAACAACAACAACACCACCAACAACAACAACCACGATGACGACGACGACGACAGAGACGACAACAACGATAATGATGAGAACAATGACAACAACGACAATAAAAACAACAACGACGAAAATGACAACAGCAAGAACAACAACCACAATGACAAAAAGAACAAAAACAACAACAACAACAACAACGACGACGACGACCATGACGATGGCGACAATGACGACGACGACGACAAGGACGAGAACAACGGCAACAACAATAACAACGACAAAAGCGACATCAACGACAACAACAACAACAATAACAATAACAACAACAACAACAACAACAACAAAAACAACAACAGCGACAACGACAACAACGGCAACAACGATATCAACGACAACAACAAGAACAACAAAACAACAACAAGAACAACAAGAACAACTACAACAACAACATGAACAACGAAGACGACGACGACGACAACAACAACAACAAGAACAACAATAGCAACAACAATAGAAACAACAACAACAACGACAATAACAACAACAATGACGATGAGGACAATGATGACGACGACAACAACGACAATAAAAAAACAACGACGACGATGGCGGCGACAACGATAATGACTACGATGACGACGACGACAACGATGATAACAACGACAATAACGGGAACAACGAAAACAACGTCGACAAGAACAACAACGACAATACAAAAACAACGACAACAACAACAACAATAAAGACAACAACAACAACGACGACGACTACAACAACAACAACAACAATAACAACAACAACAAAAAGAACAATGACGAAGACAACGGCGACAACAAGAACAACAAAAAAACAATAAGAACAACAACGACGACGATGACAACAAGAACAATGAAGACGACGACGACAGCAACAACAACAAAAACATTAACAACAACAACAACAACAACAACAACAACAACAACAACAAGAACAACAAGAACAAAAAGAACAACAACAAGAACAATGACGATGACAATGATGACAACAACGACAATGATGACAACAACGACAATGATGAGAATAAAGACAACAACAACAACAACGACGACGACGACAACAGCAACGACAACAATGACAACAAAACAACAACAAAAAACAACAAGGACGACGACGATGATGACTAGAACAACAACAACAAGAACAACATGAAAAACAACAACAACAATGAAGACGACAGCAAGAACAACAACAACAACAATAACAACCACAACAACAAGAAGAAGAACAACAACAACAATAACAACAACATAACAACAACAACAACAATAACAACAACAACAATGACGACGACGACAATGAAGACGATGACGATGATGATGACGATGATGACGATGACAACGACGACAACAAAAACAACAACAACAACAACAACGACAACAAAGATAACAACAACAACAAAAACAACGACGACGACGACGAAAACGACGACGACGACAACAACAACAACAGAAGCAACAGTAGCAGCCGCAACAACAAGAACGACGACGACGACAAAAACGGTAATGACTACGATGACGATGACAACAACGACGATAGCAACGACAATGACGAGAACAACAACAACAACAAAAACAACGACAACAACAACAACGAAGACAAGAATGACGATTACAACGATGATGACGACGACGACAAGAATAACAACAACAACAACACCAACAACAAAAACAACAACAACAACAACAACAACAACAGCAACAACAACAACAACAACAACAACAACAACAACAACAACAATGACAACAACAACAACAACGACGACGACGGCGACAATGACGACGACGACAATGACGAAAACAACGACAAGGACAAGAACAACGACAACAACGACTACAACATTAACAACGATAACAACTATAACAACGACAAAAGCGGCAGCAATGACAACAACAACAACAACAACAACGACAACGACGACGAGGGGAATGACAATAACGACAACAACTAGAACATCAAAAACAATAGCAAGAACAACAAGAACAACAACATGAATAGTGAAGACGACGATGACGACAACAACAACAACAACAACAACAACAACAACAACAACAATGACAACCACGACGACGACAACAATAACGATGACAATGAAGACTATGACGACGATGACAACAACGATAATAAAAAAACAAAAAAAACAGCAAAACTAAAGGCTGCAACAAGAAGAACAAAAACAACAACAACGACGACGATGGCGACGTCAACGATGATGACTACGATGACGACGACAACAACGATGATAACAACGACAATGACGAGAACAACGACAACAGCGACAACAACAACAACGACAACAACAAAAACAACAATGACAACAACAACAACAACAACAACAACAACGAAGACGACAATGATGACGACGACAACAATGATGACAACGATGACGATGACAATAACAAAAATAACAAAACAACAACAACAAGAACAACAACAACAACAAGGAAGACGACAACCACTACCACCACCACCACGAAGACGACGACGACCACCACCACAACAACAACAACAGCCACAACTACAACAACAACAGCCACAACAACAACAACGACAACAACAACAACAACAACAACAACAACAACAAGAAGAAGAAGAAGAAGAACTACAACAACGACAACAACAACGACGACAACAACCATAACAACAACAATAACAACAACAACGACGACGAAAGTGTCAACAACAACAACAACCACGACGAAGACGACGATGACGACGACGACGATGACAACAACAACAACAACACCAACAACAATAACAAGAACAACAACAACAAACAACAACAACAACAACAACAACAAAACAACAATAACCACAACAACTACAACAAGGATGACGACGAGAACTGCGGCGACAAAGACAACAATGAAAATAACGAGAAGAACGACAACAATGATAATAACAACAACAACCACAACAATGACAACAACGACAACAAGGCAACAACGACAACAATAACAACAACAACAACATCAACAACAACGAAGGCGACGACGACGAGGACAACAACAACAACAAAAACAACAATAACAATGACAACAACAACAACAAGGACGATGACGACAACGACAATGACGACAATAATGACAATGACGAGAACAACGACAACAACTAGAACAGAAAGAACAAAAATAATGACAACAACAACAACAACAACGAAAACAGCGATATCAATGACGGCAACAACAACAACAACAACAACGACGACGACGAAAACAGCGACAACAACGACAACAACGACAATAACGATATCAACAACGAGAGCAACGACAACAACGACAACAACGAGAGCAACGACAACAACGAGAGGAACGACAACAATGGCAACAACGAGAACAACGACAACAACGAGAGCAACGACAACAATGGCAACAACGAGAACAACGACAACAACGAGAGCAACGACAACAACGACAACAACGAGAACAACGACAACAACGAGAGCAACGACAACAACGGCAACAACCACAACAACGAGAACAACGACAACAACGAGAGCAACGACAACAATGACAACAACGACAACAACGAGAGCAACGACAACAACGGCAACAACGACAACAAAAACAACGAAGGAGACGAGGGCGATGACGACAACAACAACAAAAACAACAACAACGACGACAATAACAACCACAACGTCGGTGCACTAGTGCCCTAGACTTCTGCACGGGCACGAAGAGCCCCCGCCGGCAGGGCATGGCTGGACCCAGACAAGATACAACCAGCAAGATTATCAAGGCCTCGGCAAGCCTGCGTGGCTGGGAAGACGACCAAGGCCATGCCCATTTGGTGGGCGTGATGAACTCACCAAGTAGAATACCTAGGCAAGCCTCCCTTGCCAGGATGACGATCGAAGACCCAAGGCCCCAGCAAGCTCCTTGCCGGGATGACGGGGCTGGGCACTAGAGGGCAACCGCCCTTGCCACAGTGCCACTGCCCCAAGTTCCAGCGCCTTCCGCATGCGCCAGAGCAGCGTCCAGGTGTCGAAACACCGGGATACGTGTCTTCACCAGCACACCGCTGACAAGGACAAGACGTGCATTTAATGCACCTGACAGCGGTATACGGATAAGCATCGCTCTAGGTGCACTTTAACTCCTCGTGAACATACCATCGAGCCTTGTAGGTTACCCTTTTGCCTATAAAAGGAGGCCTTTATCTCATTCATAAGGGGTTAGACCCTTTGGAAATTAACTCATAACACGATCATCAACAGTCACTGTAACAAACAATAAAACGCTTAATACAATCAGACAAGCAGGGCGTAGGGTTTTACGCGTAAGCGGCCCGAACCTAGGTAAAAAGGCTTGTCGGGTGCTGATCGTTCGCTCTGCTCTTCACCTCAGCTATGCCCGCGCTATGATCACAAGGGTTTCACGTTGATTCCCATAGGTGTCGACCTCGCACCACCGACATCTTCGGCGTGCCAGGTAGGGGGTGTGGAGTCTTGCTCAAATTTGAGCAAACTCAGCACTAGATTCTTGGAAGTTTGGGCGCGACGCCGCGTTCCCTCGGAAACGGGGTACCGCGGAGGATGCTCTGTTCTCCTACGGCTTCCCAAGGCCTGCGCGAGCGCGTTGCTACACGAGCGCGGGACAGGGAGGAGGACGATCCAAAGGCGGTACCGTCAGGCCGATGCGTCGCACGGGGCCAACGTGCAGCTGTCGAGGGCGTGTCTGGGCGCTTCACACAGGTCTCGGTGCATACTCCAGCGGACGCACCTCTTTGCTGGAGAAAAAGCCGTCGGGAGCGGTAATTTCCTACTTGCCGGGAACTCCGATGCCCCGGCGAAAGATTCAAGCGCCATGCAACCACGACGTGAGCAGATAAGTTTTAAGTTTGAGATTCAGATCTGAAGTAGATAAATTCTTTGTTTTTCCCTTTAAAAGTTTCCAATCTTTGTGCATGGAGTCTGTGCATACTGAAACCTTTCCAAAGATTAGTGCCCCTTGTATTTGTTTCGAACTCGTCCGAACGACCTGAACATCGATAGAGCGCCTTGAAATTGTTTCGAACCTGATCAACAGAGCAAGCGGCTACGTAGCACCCGATTTCATCTCAAGCTGCGTTTGGCGATTTCTATGGTTGCACTGAACGCGGCAAGGAGCCTTGCCTGTAGTTGCCGGCAAGCTCCCAGATTATGCAAATGGAATCATACAAAGAATAGAATCGGAAAAAGGGAAAA
>NC_058521.1:276991671-277004171 GCF_904849725.1 Hordeum vulgare subsp. vulgare | reverse complement strand
GCGCACCCGGAGCACTTCACCTCAAACATCAACTAAAGGGGGAAGAAATGGTGGAGCAATGCCACGGAAAGAGTAACGCCAAAAAAAGCCTCGCACAAGAACGCGAAGGCAGAGAGGAGGACCAAAGAACGGGGGTCAAGGTGGAGCGCATGGATATGGTAATGCGAAATCACTGTATTGATGAAGCACGAGAATGGTGCCAGTACACCAGAAATGAGGACGTGGAAATGGAGAGGAACCGCGAGGGACGCTCTCTCCCTCCAAGGCCATGATCCCGGCCAGATCTCGGTGCCTCCCCCCACTCATTGAGTTGGCAACAACTACCAGCTGAATTCAACCCCTCAAAGTTCACCACCGTAGACCGTCCCAACATGGGCCAGGGCGCTGCCGGACGGTCGGGCCCCATGAGCGTCCACATTTTCCCCCTTTATGAGGCATGACAGAGAGAACAAGGCAACAACGACATGACGCGCGTGGGTCAGAAGAAGAACCGGCGGCTGGATCGACAGAAGGAAGAGCGAGCGGCGGCAAGGAGACGGGGCGGAGACGGTCGGCAGACGCAGGTTAGGAGATGCTGCATGGAGAGGACTGGCTCGCCGTTTTAAAGGCCCGGCCCATAGGTGTTTAGGGCCCGCGACACTTCGGGCCACCCTCAAGGCTCCGCCAAGAAGCCAATCAAGGCGCGCCTTGGGCCCGGGGGCTATTGTCGGCATTCTAGGAATGGGGTACCCAGACCTACCTACCTGCATCCCGGGGGCTAAGCCTCGCGAGGAGAAGCATCAGGACCCGCCGAGGACCTCCTCATGACCCCTCCGGAGTAGGGTACATTCCGAGGCAAGGCCGGGCCTCATGAGTAAAGGGTGACGCCAGGAAAGGACAAGCATGTAGCAGATGGCAGGACTAGGCAGTTTCCCCTTTAGTGCAAAGGAGGTGGGAGCGTACGAGGGTTCCAAAGGCATCTTCCAAAGGTTTCCCTTCTCATGAAAAGAATCCGCCACCACCCGCCAGCAGGGTAAACGTCATCCTCAGGCCCATCCCTGTAGCGCAGGCAAGTACTTTGCACGCAAAGACCACCTTTGGGCAGGGGCGCATGTTCCCCTAACCCCCTTTAAAATTGGCCGCTATGGGATCCCTTCCCGCCTGTCGGGGAAAACCAACACTTATGGGAAACTCGAGGAGTCCCACGATCGTTTGGCGGGGAGAGAGAGGTACGGCATCGAGAGCGGAACAAGCGATCAACACCGGCAAGGTCTTATTTACCGAGGTTCGGGCCGCTTGACGCGTGAAACACTAGTCCTACTTAGTTTGTATTGTGTGCATATTGTAGGCTGGTTTGCTACAGTAACTTAGTAGGTGATTAGGGAGTCTCTGGTCCCCAAAAAATTCAACCCCTAAGAATGACCTTTGAGCCTCCTTTTATGGGCAAAGGGGTCACCAACAGTATGCTCACGGGATGCATAGTGAACAGTGTTCACTGCTCTACTTCGTCGATGGTGTCAGGGCCAGTAAATGCCTTGTCTGACCCCTAACCTGCCGCAAGATGGTTATGACACGTACCCAGGTGAATCGACACCTGGGCCTTGTTATGGCACACGAGGGATGTGCTGGAGCGGTCGGACACATGGCGAGCGAACAGGGGCTTGCTGGCCTAGAGCCTCCATCGGGGGCCTCGCCAGTCTGTGCTGCCAGTCTGGAGCCCTTGTACTTCACGCGCCTTGTAGTGAGGGAAGGGCGTGGCCTCGGCGGGTCTTGTACTGCCTTTGTGCTGCTCTTCTCGGTGCACTGCCATCAGGGGCGTCGCTGATGCCAGTGGACATGTCTGGGGCACATGGGACCCCAGTCTCTAGTGCACTGACAGGAACGCCCAGGCCTGGGCCACACACCTGCGCGGGGCGTTGCTGGGCTAGGCCCAAAGTAGTGCATGGCCTTCCTCAGCAGACGACTTTGTAGCTTTGGAGCCGTTGCAGGCGGCCCTTCCTCACGTCGCGCATCAAACATGCGAGGTGGACAAGTCCGCCCACAGTAGCCTCCGCATCTCCCGACGCGTTACTGCGACGCGTGAAGCATACGCATTAAAGGTCCGACAAGTGGCGTTCATGGCCATAATTGTCATACGTGTGGTAGGGCCCGCCCCCGCATGCATTGGTGTAGCAGGGCGGTTCCCTGCTTGCCCGTGATCATGGTTGACTCGGCGACAGGGGCGGCGGTTTCTGGAGTGAGGGGAGCTCGCCCCCCGCGCCTCACCCTATGAATTAGGTAGTTTGCGAGGGGGGTTTGCTCATCCATCAGCTACTGGAACATCCACCACCCCTAGCTTGCATCTGTAGAATCTTTTCTAGCTCCAGGTGGCGCTCGCCCCTAACCATGGCTAGGGGACGAGGGAGGCCACCATCGGCCGCCAGGGCGAAAAGTGGATCCCACTCGGATCATGCCACAGCTTCAGCGGGTGCAGCTACGGAGGGCGGCATGAGCGTCCTTGGTGGCGGAGGGGCGAGGAGCCGTGGTCTCCGCGGAGGCCGTGGCCCGGGAGGCGGACTGCTACTCCAGCACCTCCGTCTTCCCCCGTGCTTGGCGGACACTCGGGCGGGACGGTGCTGGAGCTTAGCGTGGAGCTGCATGGCGTCTTGCGGGGCAATTTGCATCTCCCTCGCCCTCTTGCTAGGGCGATGGATGCTGCCAAGCCCCCTGTCTTGTGGTTGCACGCGTACGGTTGCTCCCACGGCGCTATGCAAGTGAACGCGGAGTACCCTAAGCCCCGTTCCATGTTGCTCGGGAAGGGCTGGAAAGCCTTTGCCTGTGCCCGAAGCCTCGAGGATAGGCATATCCTCCGCTTCAAGCTATCGGAGGATAATATGCTATCCATCAAGTTTTACGAGCGCTCAGGTGTGCGTCTCGGCTGTTGTGAAGAGAGCTCGAGCGGCGCCGAATGTCGCTCCTTGAGCGATAGCGACGAGGAGGACAGCGGCGGCAGTGGCGCTATTGGCACGTTAGGATCTCGGGGGGGGGGGGCAGGTCGGAGTACGACTCCCCGAGCTCCGACTGACTGCCAGCCCTGCCGCCGAGGCCCGCTCACCCCTATCCCCCGCCCAGTAGGGTTAATCTGCAGGAGCCCGGATCGACGCCTCGTATTTGAGGAGGTGCAAACACGGGCTCTGGCTTCTTCTTCCCCTCGGGTCGCCCTGTCTTCCGCCCTCGTTCTCCTACGCGTAGTGCTGGTCCAGGAGAAACCAGCCTGGGTTGTGCCGGGGGTCGTCCCGCTTTTTGTCTTCTTGAACTTCTGTCCGGCGAGCATGTCCCTCGCTGAAAGACAATGTAATAGGTTAGAGTAGCAAAAATCATTCATGTAATATGTCTGAGTTTGTTTCAAACAAATTAATGAAATGTTGTTTCCCTTGCGTGTGATCCTTCTCCTTGAATGACACGCCTTTTACATTTTCGGGAAGCTTGCCCGCGCGACTGGTCCTGCCACTAGTACTTTGAGGAACGAATCCTTAGCAATTCTCTTGAGGGGTCATTACCGGCAAGTCTCCTTGCCACACTCAGTACAACCATTAGATCGTCGACCGCGGCTCGAGGTGAAATAAGGTGCTATGTAGCCACTTAGACTGTTGAACCGGTTCGAAACAGTGAGAAGGTGCTATGTGGCCATTTAGGTCATTGAACTAGTTCAAAACATAACAAAGGCGCGCTGATCCTGACAAGGTTCCATCTATGCATAGGTTTCTCCAACTAGGTTTGGGATCTTTCAGAAAGGGAACAACCTATCTACTCTAAAATCTCAAACTGAAATACTTATCACTTATTTGTCGTGCCGCGACACTTCTCCCCGCGGTGCTTGGGTCTTTTGCTTGGGCTTCAGATCCACGACAAACAGGAGACTATACTCTTCCGACAACTTCCCCTCCGGCAACGTATTTGCCGATAGTTCTCGATTGTTGTATAGAAGGGGGGTGTCGGAGCATAACTCCGTTTCCTGTTTTTCCAGGCCGTATTTATGGAGCCCCCAAGCGCGTCTTTGGCGAAGACGTGGTGCTTCCGTGGAAAAAAGTGTTTGATTGGAGTGCGTGCCTCGGTTCCGGGGCCCGTAGGCGCATTCTCGACGGTTATGCACCTCTCCGTTGAGGTGCGTCGGCCGGAATATGCGCCGGAGCCCTAGCCGGAGCCCCCAGGCACACCCTCAACAGCAGCGCACTGTCCGAAGCGGTGCGTCATCCTGGCTCCTTCAAGCTCGAGGTCTCCGTTCCACCTAGCTTGCGTTCGCGCAAGCGCCAGGACGCTGTTGGCGAAGTAGAGCGACCACCACTGCAACCTTCTTCGAAGGACCACAGTGGTGCACTCAATCTCCCAAAATCTGATGCGGAACTTGCTTGAATTCGTGAAGAAGCTCTCAACCATCGTCATCCCCCTACCTGGCAAGCCAAAGATGTTTGGAAAAACGAACACCTATGGGAAACTTGAGGAGTCCCTTCATTGTTTGGCGGGGAGGGGGAGGTATGGCGTCGAGAGTGGAACTAGCACTCAACACCGGCAAGGTTCTTATTACCTAGGTTCGGGCCACTTGGTGCGTAAAACCCTACTCCTGCTTAGTTTTTATTATGGGCTTACCGTAGGGTGATTTTGGTACAGTAACTTAGTAGATGATTAGGGAGTCTCTGCTCCCCAAAAGGTCCAACCCTTAAGAATGAGCTTTGGGCCTCCTTTTGTAGGTAGAGGGGTCACCAACAGTGTGCTTACAGGAGGTATAGTGAAGAGTGTCCACCTCTCTACTTCTTCGGTGTTGTCAGCGACAGTAAATGCCTTGTCTGACCCCTGACCTGCCGAAAGGTGGTTGTGACACATACCAGGTGAATCGACACCTAGGACTTGTGCTGGCACAAAAGGGGTGTGCTGGAGCGGTCGAATTGCGGTAGAAATTTGTGAGGAAAACCTGGCGAGCGAAGAGGTACTTGGTGGCCTGGTGTCTCTGTCGGGTTACTTGGTCACCTTCCCGGCAAGGAAGGCTTGCCTGGGGCCTTGAACACATTCCCGGCAAGGAGGGCTTGCCTGGGGCCTCCCCAGTCTGTGTGAGTCTTCCCGACAAGGGAAGCTTGCCAGGGTCATGCTAATCTTCAGCTAGTCTTCCCGGCGAAGCGTGCCTGTCGGGGACTTGGGAATCTTCCCGGCAAGGAGGGCTTGCTAGAGCCTTGCGTCTGGAGCCTTTGTATCTCACGCCCCACCTGGTGAGGGAAGGGCGTCGCCTTGTATTTCCTTGGGTTGTTTTCATGCTGCGCTTCCTGGCACTCTACTGTCAGGGGCGTTCCAAATGCCCGTGGACAAGTCTAGGGCACAAGGTACACCAGTCTCTAGTGCTCCGACAGTTGTTCTTGTTGTCGTAGTTCTCATTGTTGTCGTTGTTGTCATTGTTGTCGTCGTCTTCGTTGTCGTTGTGGTTGTTGTTGTTGTTGTTGTTGGTGGTGGTGGTGGTGGTGTTGTTGCTATTGTTGTTGTTGTTGTTGTTGTTGTTGTTGTTGTTGTTGCTATTGCTCTTCTTTTTGTTGTTGTTGTTGTTGTTCTTGTTGTTCTCGTTATTGTTGTTCTTGTAGACTTCGTCATCGTCGTCCTCGTTGTTATTGTTGTTGTTATTTTTGTTGTTGCTCTTGTTGTTGTTGTTGTTGTTGTTGTTATTGTTGTTGTTGTTGTTGTTGTTGTTGTTGTTGTTGTTGTTGTTGTTGTTGCTGTCGCGGTCGTCGTCTTCGTTGTTGTTGTCGTTGTTGTCGTTGTCGTCATCTTCATTGTTAAGTCGTCGTCATTGTCACCGTCGTAATCGTTGTTGTTGTTGTTGTTGTTGTTATTGTTGTCGTTGTTGTTCTTTTTTTCGTCATCGTCTTCATCGTCGTAATCATGTTCGTTGTTGTTTTTGTTGATGATGATGAGGATGATGATGACGATGATGTTGTTGTTGTTGTTGTTGTTGTTGTTGTTATTTTTGTTGTTGTTGTCGCCGTCATCATCGTCGTCGTTGTTGTTTTATTATTGTTGTTATCGTTGAGGTCGTTGTTGTTGTTGTCGTCGTTGTTGTCGTTGTTATTGTTGTTGTCGATGATGTCGTTGTTCTCATCGTGATCGTTGTTTTCCTCGTTGTCGTCGTCCTCGTCATCATCGTGGTTGTTGTTGTTGTTGTTGTTGTTGTTGTTGTTGTTGTTGTTGTTGTTGTTCTCTTCATTGTAGTTGTTGTCGTCCTTGTCATCATCATCATCATCGTTGTTGTTGTTGTTGTTGTTGTTGTTGTCATTGTTGTCGTCACTACTAGGAAAAGGCCTGCTACTGGCGCACCTATTTTGGCTACTAATGGCGCACTATAGGTGCGCCACTAGCATCACGCCATAAGATTTTTTTTACTAATGGCGCACCACAGGTGCGCCATTAGTATGTGGTATACTAATGGCGCACTAGGCAGTGCGCCATTAGTATAGCTCATGGTGCGCCATTAGTATGCCTCCCAGGTGCGCCATTAGTAAGCCTCCCAGGTGCGCCATTAATATAGCTCATGGTGTGTCATTAGTATAGCTCATGGTGCGCCACAGGTTATACTACCAGCTCTAAACATATTCAATTATTATCCTCACACCCACAAGAAGGTTCAAGATAAACACATATTACACCACAATGAATATATGTTTATAAACATGCACGTACATTGAACGCAAGTTGACAAACAAATTAACCTGGAGGAAGCATAGTTTTGACCATCTTAACAATCATCTAGAACACACAAGTCACAAAAAGATAAGGACTATTTGTTACTATGAGAGACTTCACATGGTCCAGAACACACAAGTTTGTATCTACATGCACAATGTGCAAGCTCCAAAACACTCGAAACACCAAATGGTGTACAAGACAATAAGGTCCATGATTACAGGTTGGTTGGTCCGTAAACGCTAGAGATTCATCATGTCCATGTGCATCAACAGGTTGAGTACCTAAAAACATTTTGCACAAATTTGTAATGAAAGTGGAACCAGATCAACTTAATGCAAGAATATTCCAGTGTGATTTTTGGGATCAACCTTCAGAGTGTTTTTTATCAACTTTCGAGGTGCTTTTCCTGAAGGAATAAGTGGATCCTTTGGATAGTATATTAGAACAATCAAGTAATAACGATTTGATGGTAAAAGAAAGATATAACAGCAACCCATCCATTTGGAAAAGACCAGTTTGTGCGAGCCTTCCCGGCAAGGGAAACTTCTCAGGGCCTTGCTATTCTTCGGGTAGTCTTCCCAGCGAAGCGGGCTTGCCGGGGACATGGGAATCTTTCCGGCAAGGAGGGCTTGCCGGGGTCTTGCGTTTGGAGCCCTTGTCCTCCACGCCCCTCGCAGTGAGGGAAGGGCGTGGACTCGACGGGTCTTGGACTCCCTTTCTGCTGCTCTTCCCGATACATTGCCATCACGGGCGTCGCCGATGCGTGTGCACATGTCTGGGGCACAAGGGACGGCAGTCTCTATTGCACCGACAGTAACCCCCGGGCCTAGGCCACGCACGCGCGCGGGGAATTGCTGGGCCACGCCCAAAGTAGTGCGTGGACTTCCTCAGCAGGGGACACTGTAGCTTTCGAGCCGTTGCGGGCGGCCCTTCCCCACGTCGTGCATCAAACACGCGAGGTGGAGAAGTGCGCGCACAGTAGCCTCCCCACCACCCGACGCGTTACTGCCACGCGTGAAGCATGTGAAGTAAAGGTCAGGCAAGTGGCGTTCGTGGCCATGATGGACGCAGTCATGGCATGGCCCGCCCCCGCACGGATTGGTGCAGCAGGGCGGTTTCCTGTTCGCCCGTGACCATGGGTGATTGGGAGAGACGGGCGGCGGTTTCTGGAGTGAGGGAAGCTCGCCCCCCGCGCCTCGCCCTATAAATTAGGGAGTTTGCGAGGGGGTTTTGCTCAAACATCAGCTCCTAGAACATCCACCACCCCTAGCTTGCATCTGTAGAGTCTTTTCTAGCTCCAGGTGGTCCTCGCCCCTAAACATAGCTAGGAGACGAGGGACGCCACCATCGGCCACCAGGGTGGCAAGGGGATCCCACTCGGATCATGCCACAATTTCAGGGAGTGCAGCTGAGGAGGGCCGCACGAGCGTCGGTGGTGGCGGAGGGGCGAGGAGCCGCGGTCGCCGCAGAGACCGTGACCGGGGGAGGCGGCGTGCTACTCGAGCACCTCCGTCTTCTCCCGTGCTTGGCGGGCACTCGGACGGACGGCGCTGGCATTCGTTGTGGAGCTGCACGGCGTCCCGCGGGGCCATTTGCATCTCCCTCGCCCTTTTTCTAGGGCGATGGAGGCCGCCAAGCCCCCTGTCTTGTGGATACGGGCGTACGGTTGCTCCCACGGTGCTATGCAAGTGCACACGGAGTACCCGAAGCGCCGCCCCATGTTGAAAGCCCACAGTGAAAGCCTTCGCCCGCGCCCACAGCCTCGAGGATGGGCATATCCTCCGCTTCAAGCTAGCGGAGGATAATATGATATCCATTAAGTTTTGCAGGCGCTCAGGTGTGCGTCTAGGCTACTGCGAAGAGAGCTCGGGTGGCGCCGAATGTCCCTCCTCAAGCGATAGCGACGAGGAGGACATCAGCGGCACTGGCGCTCTTGGCACGTTAGGATCTCGGGGGGGCAGGTCGGAGTACGACTCCCAGAGTTTCGATTGACTGCCAGCCCTACCGCCGAGGCCCGCTCAAGCATGTCCCCCGCCCGGTGGGGTTACTCTGCGGGAGCCTGCATCGATGCCTCGTCTTTGAGGAGGTGCGATCGCGGGCTCTGGCTTCTTCATCGCCACGGGTTACCCTGTCTTCCGCCCCCGTTCTCCTCCGCGTAGTGCTGGTCCAGGAGAAACCCGCCTGGGTTGCGCTGGGGGTCGTCTCGCTTTTTATCTTCTTGAACTTCTGTCCGACGAGCATGTCACACGACGAAAGACAGTGTAATAGGTTAGAGTAGCAAAAATCATTCATCTAATATGTCTGAGTTTGTTTCAAACAAATGAATGAAATGTTGGTTCTCTTGCGTGTGATCCTTCTCCTTGAATGATACGCCTTTTGCATTTTCGGAAAGCTTACCCGCGCGACTGGTTGTGCCGCTAGTGCTTTGAGGAACGGATCCTTAGCAGTTTGCTTGAGGGGTCGTTACCGGCAAGGCTCCTTGCCGCACTTAGTGAAACCATTAGATCATCCAGCGCTGCTCGAGGCGAAATACGGTGCTATGTAGCCACTTAGACTGTAGAACATGTTCGGAACAGTGAGAAGGCACTCTTTGGTTGTTCACGTCGTTGAACTAGTTCGAAACAAAACTAAGGCGCACTGATCCTGACAAGGTTCCACCTACGTGCAAGTTTCTCAAACAATGTTTGGGGTCTTCCACAAAGGGAACAACCTATCTACTCTGAAATCTGATATAAAATATTTATCACTGATGTGTCGTGCCACGACATTTCTCCTCGCGGCGCTTGGGTCCTATGGCGGGGCCTCATATCCCCGGCAAGTAGGAGACTATACTCTTCCGGCAACTTCCCCTCCGGCAAGGTATTTGCCAACAGTTCTCGACTGTCGTATAAGAGGGGGGTTGCAGTAGCATAACTCCTTTTCATGTGTTGCCTAGCCGTGCTGACGGAACCCCCGTTCTCACCTTTGGCGAAGACGTGATGCTTCCGGCGGGGAAAGCGTTCGGCTGGAGTGTGTGCCTGGGTTCCGGGGCCCGTAGGCGCATTCTTCGTGGAGGTGCGTCGGCCGGAGGCCTCGCCGGAGCCCCTAGGCACACCCTTGACAGCAGCGCACTGTCCCGGAGCGGTGTGTTAGCCTGATGCCTTCGAGCTCGAGGTCTCCGCCCAACTAGCCTACGTTCGCATAGCAGGGCCCTCGCGCACGCGTCAGGAGGCCGTGGTGAAGCAGAGCGACCACCGCTGCACCCTGCTTCGAGGGAGCTTGCTTGAATGTGCGAAGAAGCTCTCAACCATCGCTCCCCCTACCTGGCGCGCCAAAGATGTCGGGGAAAACCAACACCTATGGGAAACTCGAGGAGTCCCTTGATCGCTTGGCGGGGAGAGAGAGGTATCGCATCGAGAGCGGAACTAGTGCTCAACACCGGCAAGGTCCTTTTTACCTAGATTCGGGCCGCGTGGCGCGTAAAACCCTACTCCTGCTTAGTTTGTATTGTGTGCTTACTGTAGTGTGGTTTGTCTAGAGTAACTTAGTAGCTGATTAGGTAGTCTCTGATCCCCAAAAAGTTCAACCCCTAAGAATGAGTTGTGGGCCTCCTTTTATAGGCAAAGGGGTCAACAATAGTGTGCTCACGGGATGCAGAGTGAACAGTGTTCACCGCTCTACTTCTTCGGTGGTGTTAGGGGCAGTAAATGCCTTGTATGACCCCTGACCTGCCGCAAGATGGTTGCGACACGTACCTAGGTGAATAGACACCTGGGCCTTGTGCGGCACACGAGGGATGTGCTGGACTAGTCGGACTATGGTGGAAAACGGTAGGGACACCTGGCGAGCGAACATGGGCTTGCTGGCTCGGAACCACCATCGGGTGACTTGGTCACCTCCCCGGCAAGGAGGGTTTGCCGGGGGCCTTGAACACTTTCCCGGCAAGGAGGGCTTGCCGGGGGGCCTCGCCAGTCGTGTGAGCCTTCCCGGCAAGGGAAACTTGACGGGGTCTTACTATTCTTCAGGTAGTCTTCCTCGCGAAGCGGGCTTGCCGGGGCCTTGGGAATCTTCCCGGCAAGGAGGGTTCACCGGGGAATTGCGTTTGGAGCCCTTGTACTCCACGCCCCTCACAGTAAGGGAAGGGCGTGGCGTTGGCGGGTCTTGGACGGCCTTTCTGCTGCTCTTCCCAGTACACTGTCGTCACGGGCGTCGCCGATGCCCGTGCACAAGTCTAGGGCACAAGGGACCCCAGTCTCTAGTGCACTGACACCGCAGAAGCTATGAGGGAAGAGCACCCGGGCCTGTGCTATAATAGAAAGGGTAGAACACTTGGTAGGGGGGTTCATTCCGACCCAAGTGCAACACACCAAGCCACTTGTCCTCTGGAGACTCGAGAGCACTTTGTTAGTTCATCCACCAACCTCCGTGAGAGGCAATCCACCAAAAGCAGGATTAGGGTTTTACGCTCGCAGCGGCCCGAACCTTGGTAAACTGTTGTGTTCTGTGCTACCTTCACCTTCGAGTGAGTCCTTCGTCGTTTCCATCGAGTAGCGGCCTAGGTGAGGCTGAGCCAGGAGAGATGATCGTACACGCCCATGTGCTCGATTCCTTAGGGTTTTGCGGAGTCCGAAATCCGACAAACGACAACAATGATAACAACAAAAAAACAACGAGGACGACGACGACGTCGATGACCACAACAACAAGAACAACAAGAAAAACAACAACATCAACGAAGAAGAAGACGACGACGACAACAAGAACAAGAACAACAAAAACAACAACACCAACAACAACAGCAACAAGAACAAGAACAACAAGAACAACAAGAACAACAAGAACAACAACAACGACGACGACGACGACGACAATAACAGCAACGACGACGACGACAATGACGACGATGACGACGATGATGACAATGGCGACGACAACGACGACGACGACGTCAACAACAACAACAACAACAACAACAACAACAACGACGACGACGACGACGACGATGATGATGACAATGACTGCAACAACGACAAAAGCAACATCAGCGGCAGCAACAAAAACAACAACGACGACGACGAAAATGACAATGACTATGATGAAGACGACAACAACGACAATGACGAGAAAAATGACAACTGCGACTGCAACAACAACAACAACAACAACAAGAACGACGACGACAACATCGACAACAACAACAACGACGACAACAACAATAAGGATGAAGACAACGACGATAACCACAACAACGACGATAACAACAACAACAACGACAACAACAACCACAACGAGAACAAAGACAACAACTACAACAACAACAACAACAATAACAACAACCACAAGAACAATAAACACAGCGACAAACACGATGACGACGACGACGACGAGGATGATAACGATGATGACGACGACCACCACGAAGATGATAACAACAGCCACAACAACAACATCAACAACAACGACAACAACAACAACAACAACAACAGTGACGACGACGACTGCTGCAATGATTAAAAGAATGACAATGACGAGAGCAACGACAACAACAACGACGACGACGACAACAACGGCTACAACGACCAAAACGGCAGCAATGACGACAACAACAACATCCAAAACCATAACGAAGACGACGATGATGACGACGACAACAACAACAACAACAACAACAACAACAACCACAATAGCAAAAACTACAACAACAACACTACAATAACAACAACAACAACAACAACAACAACAACGACGACGACGACGACCACGACGACGATAACAACAAGAACGGCGACAATGACGAGAACAACGACAAAAACGACAACTACGACAGCAACAACAACAAC
>NC_058521.1:276966671-276984171 GCF_904849725.1 Hordeum vulgare subsp. vulgare | reverse complement strand
ACAACAACAACAACGAAAACAACAACAACAACAACAACAACAAGAACAAGGAAGACGACGACGACGACAACAACAACAACAACAAATAACAACAAGAGTGTGAGAGGTAATCCAACAAAATCAGGAGTAGGGTTTTACGCTTGATAGCGGGCCGAACCTGGGTGAACTGTTGTGTTCTGTGCTACCCTCACGTTCGAGTGAGTCCTTCGGCGTTTCCATTGAGTAGCGAGCTAGGTGAGACTGAGCGAGGAGAGATTGTCGTACACGCCCCTGTGTTCGATTGCTTAGGATGTTGCGGAGCCCGAAATCCGAAATTTGGCGCGCTAGGTAGGGGGCGTGTCGAGGTCTCTCCCAAGGTTCGGCTCACCGAAACTGAACGCACCCATGGCGGGGAAACGATGAGTCCGCGCGGAGAGGCGTGCTGCCCGCGTGGCGCGGACGGTGCGGGCGGTCCACGATGCCCAGCTGCATCCCGCCACCTTGTCGGCTGACGTACATGCTGGACAGGCTTCCGGCGGGCGTCGGGGGTTGCCAACTTCACCAACCGTGCAGCATCCCCGCGCCGCCTCGGCCCTTCCACGCGTCACGCTGGACTCTTCCCTCGTCCAAGCTTGTCAACTCCCGACGCACAGGCATGACGAGCTGCTGGTGGCGTACGAGCTCAGGCGCCAGCACACCGCACGTTAGCGCCGCGTCGGACGTCATGCGCGCCACCTCAGGCTCTTCGCCGCTGGCGAAGCCCAACCTCGTTCCTGCTCGAACCGTGTCTGTCTGCTCGAATTGCCAGGGATTGCAACGGGAAGACCACGCGGGCGCTCCCTAAACCTCCACCTGGGCTCACCCCTACTTGAGATCCGGCAGGAGCAGATGAGGTGCAAGACTCGGCCCGCTGGGAGGGCGTCACCCAGGATCCCAGGCGCACTTCACGGAGTGGGGAGGAGTATCGTAGGGTCGACTACATCAACCCTCGGGGGCTCACACGGTCCAACGACAACCATATCGGCACAACTACGAGCCACGGAGGAGACCACGCTGACCATCACTACAGCAGGAGGCACGAGCACGACCCCACGGACAGCCCCAACGCAAACAGGTATGAACAACTCCATAGGGGTGATCCGAGGGGGTGGCTTAGCGAACACGCCCAACGCGGGTGCACTCGCGGGATGCACCTGCTGGTTGGGAGCTGCCCAACGCAGATGTCTGGGTTTGGGGACCGGGGACCTCTCGCCTTGGACAGGGTGGACGCACCCTCATGTCCAGGTCGAGGGGCCTAGCCTGGCCCATGTTCCTGGGCCAAACAATCCCAACCTGGGGGACGGAGGTGGTATACCCGCCCCCGCCTCCAGGGCGCGCGACGCCCACTTGGGGTCAGAGGGAGGAACACACGCCCATGTCACCGGTGCAGGCTTCATTCGGTTACCAGCAGGTGTTCGGGTACCCATCGCTGCCCTTAGCCTGGGCTAGCCCGGCCTTGGGCCGTGACCCAGGGTACAAATCAAGGAACCCGGGGGGAGCGGCGAGGCGCTGTGGTGTATCGCCAGGGGGATTTAACACCCACCATGTGGGCGAGTCTTCCGGCCAATGGGCGCGGGGGGCTCCCCTCGCTCGAGGAATTGCTCAGGGTGGGTCAAGCCACGCTGCTCCAAGCCCGGGGACCGTGAGTGGGGTACACACCCATGGGGCCCGCATCCCCGGGCCCTGCATCAACCTGTAACACCTCGGTGCTGCCCCCGCGACGTCCCGGCGCCACCTCTACATCGACCCTGCATCGTCCTTCAATTCTTCCGGAACCTACTTCATCACATGACAGTGTCACGTAATAACGAGCTGAGGTTGTATACGACCAGGGCCCCCGAGGACGCAGAAGGGGTCCACACCATGCCTAGTGGAGAAGATGGAGGAATCAACACAGTCCCCCAATGACTTCCGGAATCAGGCGCATAATGCATCGGGGGTAGGGACACTCGCGAGACCGAAGCGTCCTCGTGACCCCCCAAATACACACCCACCGTGACACTCTCATGTAATAACGAGCCGAGGTTGTATACGCCTAGGGCCCCCTGAGGACGCGGAAGGGGTCCACCCCACGCCTAGTGGAAGCCCTATGCTGAGTGCTCGGGGAGATGGAGGGGTAAATACCTAGGATGCCGAACGCGGCTTTCTCTCGTTTCTTCATTTTGCTCTGCTTGGTGTTTCGCGGGAATCTCGGGAGGTGTCCCATTCTCCCGATGCAATCGCAAAAAGAGACGGAATGCGGAATTACTGGAGCGCCAGAAAGGGGGCTCCTGGGCTCCGCCTCAAGAGCCTAACCGGTCATAACGCCACTCGCCACTGTTGGCGACGTCCGGGAGATCCGGTCGGCGCCGGGATTGGCGGGACCCCGCCCTGTGAAGTGCGAGCTCCGCGGTGGCAGTGAAATGTGCGAGACTGGGGCCTGACAATGTAGAACGGCTTGAGTGTCAAAGGGGGCTCCTAAGCAGCATGCCTCAGGGTCCTCACTGGTCACAATGCCACTCGGCCCCCCGGTGCGCCGGGGCTTTGCCTTCTCAGGAGAAACCTTGGTAACGGGTTGCACCACACGACAACAGGGAAATGCGCGGGACTGGGACCTGCAGACACAGAGTGCCGAAAGGGTCCTCAAACCGCCCCAAAAGCAGGAAGGATACACCACGAACAAGCCCATGCTCGCAGGACAAATCATCAGCATGGCGACATCACAGGCTGGCAACAGTCGCAGCCAGTATGGAAGCATCGCACATTCCTCGTCATCAGGGAAAACGTTAAAATTTACCCACCAGACATGACCTAGCTATTTATAAACTTAACACATCGACCTATCAGGAGGACGAGGTTGTGAATCATAAGGACACGCCGTCATCAGAGCCCACATCACGACCCTCTAAAGCAAGCGTTGTCACCAGGTCTTCCACATGTACCTCGACCCATTCGGCCAGGGCTCGGATCATCTCTAGCACCGGATCCACCACCGAAGCAATGTCAATGGCGGGGTTGAGGCAAAGGAGGTGGTTGAAGATGTCCGAGGCGGCCTGACCCAAAAGGCCGCCTCTCTTCTCCTCCGCAAGCACAAGGGCCTTCTCGGCGCCTGCCTCGAGATGCTCCACGACGCGGTAGAAAAATCCCAAGCACCTAGAGTCATCGGGAATCAAGGGACCGGAGACGCCTTTTCCACAGATGTTCCTCAAAGCACGGGAAGCCCTCCGTTCGAGTTACCGGATCATCCTGGAGCGCTCAGGTTGAAGGATGCGAACGTGGGATACCTCTTCGGAAGCCTATCGAACCAGGGAAGCCGCGCCTTTCAATTGTTTGCACATATTGGACAGTTTACCCTCAATAGTGGCGTGTGCGTCAAGCGCGGCCTGTCGGCTTTCCACTTCCTGATCCAGCCTTCTCTGGAGGGCAATGACCTAATCTCGCAGGCAGCCATGGCGCTTGAGGAAGCGGGACTCCTAGAGCCTCAACTTCGAACTGTAATTGATAAGAAGGGAACGTCGAGCCTCCGCCACCCCCTTGTCTACATCCTCCTGAAGCTTCGCTTCATGAGAGTCAAGGGATTCCTCGGCAAGCGATAACTGGCGCTCCCTCGTCTCCAGACGCTCCTGCTCGAGGCACCACTCCACCTCTACAAGCATCAGCAAGTCGGCGGATGATCGAGGACCGGCGTGGAAGGACTCCGCCGGCAGGACCCCTAGGGAGGCCCTCGACGGAGCCTGCTCTTCAAGATAGACGATGAGGGTGCACATCTCCCTGTGGCGATCTTCGGAGGCCCTACGCCGACAATCAGCCTCATGAGCCTCAGCGAGAGCGCGCTCGCGGGCTTCTACTGCTACAGCGAGGAATGCCTCTCTCTCTGCACGGGCGTCCTCCCACTGCACGCCACCGAGGTTCAGGGCGACCTCAAGCTGGCACCACCCCGACACAAAGTACTGGCGCTCACCTTCCCATCGGGCTTCATGACTGGCAAGCCCCGGCCAAGACGTTGAAGCTCGTTCGCAACGGTGCGGAGCAAGCCCCATGGTGCGGCAGGTGAACCCAAGACAGGCTCCAGAATCCAGCACAGGTTCTCGCCTCCCGTACAGCGAGCAGGAGAAGCGCGCAAGGAATCACCCGGCCCGAGTCCATGCTCGGGGGCTGGGGCTCCCATGGCCGTTTCATCGGCATTGAGTGCCCCACGGTGCCCCTCATGTCCATGCAGGAGGGGTCCAAGGGGAAGGCGCGGCATGGCCCCAGGAGGGGCCACATGCGAGGGGATAGGTATAACACCGAAGTACCGGAGGCCGCCACCGAAGAAGACCGTGGGGGGTTCACGTGCATGAGGCTTAGGAGACCGAGCCCAGTGGAGTGGGAGAGAAGGATTCACGGGATGCCCAACGACCTCCGAAGCAGGCAGCGGTGATCCGCCTCCCCGGCCACCGAAGGGAAACCTGAAGAACAAGGGTTCAGAGGATAGGCGCATAACGGGAGGACGAGGGGGAACACAGGTGCTTACTCGTCAATGGCCATCCACTTCTTCCTCGCCGGAGGCCCTCGCGTCAGGGGGCGGATACCCTTGGGGAACCTCCTCATACAGTCGGCACGGGTGACCCAGCGGGGGGACTCGGCAGCCCTCGAGCGAGGCTCAGAAGTGGGGGCAGCGCTTTCCACCGTCGACCAACCACAACAGCGGCATGCCGTTCGGGGGAAGCTCGTCAGGATTGCCTCCGGTCAGCCGGGGATGCAGCTCACGCAAGACATGAGGGGAAAAGGTGACGACTTGTGTCATCATCGAGTTGTTGGGCCCTGTGTAGGCCCACATGGGGGCAGGAGTGGCATTGGAGGGGATCAATCCATCGACAGATAAACTCACGCACCACCATCGCCATCGTCATGCCCGCACACCTGAGCTTTTCCAGCCAAATCAAGACCGGCGCGAGACGGGGGTCACTAAGCTCTTCGCGGTCCACCCCCGGTTAGGTATCGCGGGTGTCGGTGGATGTTGGAACAGAGCACTGCACCTCGGCAACGTCAACCTGCACCCACTGCTGCCGGAAATATTCCGCTTCAGGGAGGAGCTCAGCGTATAGGACCCTGGGGGCTGTTGCATCGACAGTTCTCAAGGACGCGCACCCGGAGTACTGCACCTCGTAGGTCAACTCAAGGGACAAGAAATGGAAGAGCAATGCCATGGAAGGAGTAACGCCAATAAAATCCTCGCACAAGAACGCAAAGGTAGAGAGGAGGACCAAAGAACGGGGGTCAAGGTGGAGCGCATGGATCTGGTTGTCAGAAAGCACCGCATTGATGAAGCCCGAGAATGGAGAGGAACCGCGGGGGACGCCCTCTCCCTCTGAGGCCATTGAGCTTGGCCAGATTTGGGTGCCCCCCACACATTGAGTTGGCAGCAACTACCAGTTGAACCTTCTTCAACCCCTTGAGGTTCACCATCGTCGACCGTTCCAACACGGGCCAAGGCGCCGCCGGGATCGTCGGGCCCCACGAGCCTCCACATTTCCCCCCTTTCTGAGGCATGACGGAGTGACAAGGCAACAACGACATGACGCGCGTGGGTCAGAGGAATAACCGGCGGCTTGATCGACAGAAGGAAGAGTCGGCAGCGGAATGGATAGGGGACGAAGACGGTCGAGAGATGCAGGTTAGGAGATGTTTGCTACTTCTCAAACAACAGCGCCAGAAATTGACACGTTGACGGAGACTGGGCTTGCGTTGGTTTTTCCCTTGAAGAGGAAAGGGTGATGCGACACAGGAGCAATAAGTATTTCCCTCATTTTGAGAACCAAGGTATCGATCCAGAAGGAGGGTCTCGTCAAGTCCAGAGTACCTACGCAAACACAAACAAGCTTGCACCCAACGCTCAACGGGGTTGTCAATCCCTTCAAGATTGTTTGCAAAGTGAGATCTAAAGGCGGAAAGTGCAACGAAGTATAAAGTGTAAGGCTGAAAATATGGTGTGGAGTAGACCCGGGGGCCATAGTGTTCACTAGAGGCTTCTCTCAAAATAGCAAATATCACGGTGGGTGAACAAATTACTGTCGAGCAATTGATAGAACCGCGCAAAGTCATGACGATATCCAAGGCAATGATCATACATATAGGAATAAAGTCCAAGACAAGTAGACCGATACTTTATGCATCTACTACTATTACTCCACACATCGACCGCTATCCAGCATGCATCTGGTGTATTGAGTTCATGATGAACAGAGTAACGACTTAAGCAAGATGACATGATGTAGAGGGATAATCTCAAAGCAATGATGAAAACCCCATCTTTTTACCCTTGATGGCAACAACACGATGCATGCCTCGCTACCCCTTCTGTCACTGGATGCGGTCACTACACGGTATAAACCCAAAACCAAGCACTTCTCCCATAGCAAGAATCATAGATCTAGTTGGCCAGACAAAATACTCAACTCGAAGAGAATTACAAGGATATGAAATCATGCATAAGAGAGATCAGAAGAAACTCAAATAAGATTCATAGATAATCTGATCATAAATCCACAATTCATCGGATATCGACAAACACACTGCAAAAGAAGATTACATCGGATAGATCTCCATGAAGATCATGGCGAGCTTTGTATTCAAGATCCAAGAGAGAGAAGAAGCCATCTAGTTACTAGCTATGGACCCGTAGGTCTATGGTGAACTACTCACGCATCATTGGAGAGGTCATGGTGTTGATGAAGAACGTGCCCAAGATGGGATCTTGCGGAGACAAAAGCTTGCGCCGGCGGAAAAGTAATTTCGATGATCTCCTGATTTTTTGGGATTTTTTGGGAATTTATAGGCGCAACCCCTAGGACAGAGGGCGCCCAGGGGGGCCCACAAGCCTGTGGGCCGCGGCCTCCCCCTGGCCTCGGGGTGGGGGCTTGTGGGGCCCCTCAGGCTCCCATGCCTCGGCTCTCAAGCTACCCGATCTTCTTCCGTTACGAAACAAATCTTTTCGGGGATTTTCTTCCGTTTGGACTCCGTTTCAAAATCTCCTATGAAAGGGGTCTAAAACATGGAAAAAATAGAAACTGGCACTTAGCACTAAGTTAATAAGTTAGTCCCAAAAAATATATAAAAGGCATCCGTAACATCCAAAGTTTGACAAGATAATAGCAAGAAACCATCGAAAATTATAGATAAGTTGGAGACGTATCAAGCATCCCCAAGCTTAACTCCTGCTCGTCCTCGAGTAGGGAAGTGATAAATAATGAATTTTTGATGTAGAATGCTACCTAACATAGTTGTCCTTTGCAACTTCTTTCATGTGACATTAATGTTCAGATCCGTAAGATTCAAAACAATAGTTTGCTATTGACATGAAAACAATACTACTTCAAGCAAACTAGCAAGGTAATCCTGAACTTTCAAAATAACAAGGCCAACGAAAGTTATCCCTACAAAATCATATAGTGTGGCTATGCTCCATCATCCTCACACAACTAATGTAAATCATGCACAACCCCGGTATTGGCCAAGTAATTGTTTTCACACTCTTACTTTCTCAAACTTTTTTTAACTATCACGCAATACATGAGCGCGGGCCATGGATATAACACTATAGGTGGAATAGAGTGTGGTGGTGGTTGTGAGACAAAAAGGGAGGGGATGCTCACATTGACTCGGCATATCAAAGGGTTATGGAGATGCCCATTAATAGATATCGATGTGAATGAGTAGGGATTGCCATACAAGAGATGCACTAGAGCTATAAGTATGTGAAAGCTCAAAAGGAGAACTAGTGGGTGTGCATCCAACTTGCTTGCTCACGAAGACCTAGGGAAATTTTGAGGAAGCCCATCATTGGAATATACAAGACAAGTAATATAATGAAGATTCCAACAAGCATATGGTAGTGACAAAGCCAGAAGCTCTCAATCATGAAGAAGATGGTGCTATCATGAAGCACAAGTGTGGAAAAATATAGTAGCATTATCCCTTCTCTCTTTTTCTCTCTTTTATTTTTTTTCATTTGGGCTCTTAGGCCTCTTTTTTTTGTTTTTGGGATCTTTGGCCTCTTTTTTTTATTTCCTCACATGGGACAATGCTCTAATAATGATGATCATGACACTTTTATTTACTCACATGTCAAAAATCACAATGATGACTCCATAGGAAATGCCTCCGGCAGTATACCGGGATGTGCAACTATCTAGCATGGCGTACGACGTTGAAACATCTCTCTAGCTATCTTACGATCATGCAATGGCAATATGAGAGTGACGGCACAAGTCATGAGACGGAACGGTGGGAGTTGCATGGCAATATATCTCGGGATGGCTATGAAAATGCCATAGTAGGTTGGTATGGTGGCTGTTTTGAGGAAGGAATTTGGTGGGTTTGTGCAGCGGCGAGAATTGCGCGGTACTAGAGAGGCTAGGAATGGTGGAAGGTGAAAGTGCATCTATACCATGGACTCACATTAGTCATGAAGAACTCACATACTTGTTGCGAAAGTTTTTATTAGTAATCGAAACAAAGTGCTAAACGCATACTCCGAGGGGAAGGGTTGATAGGTGTAAACCATCACACGATCCCGACCTCAACACAAAGGATGACAATCAATAGATCAATTATGCTCCGACTCCTAACATAGCGGTTCACCATACGTGCATGCTACGGGAATCACTAACTTCAACACAAGTATTTCTAGAGTCACAACACCCTACTAACATAGCTCTTAATATTACCAAATCCACATCTCAAAACTATTTGAGAGGAATCAAAACTTCTCTTTCTATTCAACGCACATGAAGATGGAGGTTTTTGCATCCTCTTTGGGTATCTATCACCATTTGGGACTACTTTCATAGCATAAGCCAACTACCAAATCACGCCCCGCCGTGCTCTAAAAGATATAAGTGAAGCACATAGAGAAAAGGTATCTAGCTCAAAAGATATAAGTGAAGCACTATGAGCATTCTAGCAAAATCACGATGATTGCATGTCTCTCTCTCTCAAAAAGGTGTGCAGCAAGGATAATTGTGACACAACAAAAATAAAAGACTCCTAAGATACAAGACGCTCCAAGCAAAACACATATCATGTGGTGAATAAAAATATAACTCCAAGTAATGTTACCAATGGATTGAAGAAGAAAGAGGGGATGCCTTCCCGGGGCATCCCCAAGCTTACGCTTTTTGGTGTCCTTGAATTTGGCTTGGGATGCCTTGGGCATCCCCAAGCTTGAGCTCTTTCCACTCCTTATCTCTTCGTCCATTAGAACATCACCCAAAACTTGAAAACTTCACAACACAAAACTTAAACAGAAACTCGTGATAACATTAGCACAAGAAAGCAAACTACCACTTCTTTTGGTACTGTAGAAAACTTGAATTCTATCTATATTGATGTTGGGCTACTGTATTCTCACTTTTGCATGGCTAGTACCCCCCGATACTAACCATAGTTTCATCAAAACAAGCAACCAACTCAACAAAAACAGAACCTGTCAAAAACAGACCAGTCTGTAGCAATCTGTATACTTCGTATACTTCTGGTACCTCAAAAAATATGAAACATTACAACGATCTGGGAAAAAAGCATATCTACGAGAAGAAAAAAAGAATCAACTCAAAAGATCTTTCTGAATAAAAATGAAAAATCATCTCGTGAGTGAAATTTTTTTTTCTTTTTCCAGCAGGATCAAACAACCATTACCAAGATTAGTCATAAAGGTTTTGCTTGGCTCAAACACAAAAGGAAACACAAAAAACACAATCACAACATAATTGTGATGGTGAGGACAGAACAAAAAAAAAATATAAATTCATTGGGTTGCCTCCCAACAAGCGCTATTGTTTAACGCCCTTAGCTACGCATAAAAGCGATAGAATCACGTATCGTCGTCTTTGGTGCTCAAACCATAAGTGGCCCTCATCATGGATTCATAGGGCAATCTTATTTTCTTTCTAGGAAAGTGTTCCATGCACTTCCTTAAAGGAAATTGAAATATAATATTCCTTTCCTTCATATCGATGATAGCATCGATAGTCCTTAGGAAAGGTCTACCAAGAATAATAGGGCATGTAAGATTGCAATCAATGTCAAGCACAATGAAATCCACGGGTACATAGTTCCTATTTGCAATAATAAGAACATCATTGATCCTTCCCATGTGTTTCTTGACAGTAGAATCAACAACATGCAAATTAAGAGAACACTCTTCAATCTCATTAAAACCCAGAACATCACATAAAGACTTCGGAATCGCAGAAACACTAGCACCCAAATCAGACAAAGCATTGCACTCATAGTTTTTGATTTTGATTTTGATGGTAGGTTCCCACTCATCATGAAGCTTTCTAGGGATAGAGACTTCCAATTCAAGTTTCTCTTCAAGAGATTTTATCATAGCTTCGACGATATGATCGGTAAAGGCCTTGTTTTGGCTATAAGCGTGTGGAGAGTTCAACATGGATTGCATCAAAGAAATGCATTAAATCAAGGAGCAACTATCATAAATGAATTCCTTGAAATCCACGGAAGTAATTTCATTACTACTCAAAGTTTTAACATCTTCTACTCTACTTTTAATGCTTTTAGCATCAAGATAGATGGACTCCGAATCGTTGGGGCACTTTTCAACCAAAGTGGATTCATATCCAGCCCCATAATAATTAGGTTTGACACAAGAAAACAAAGATTCAATGGGAGTCACACCAAGCACTTTAAGATCTTCGTGATTCTCATCACGAGAACACGCCTTTTTAAGCTTTCATGTCTACCACGAATTTGGGCGGTTCTTTCTTGGCTCTCAATCATGGACATACGCATAGCTTTCAAAGTTTTATCCATGTTGATTTTGGCAGGAGTACATCTAACTTTCAAAGCATCAACATCACTAGACATTCTATCAACGCTCTTAGCCAAATCGTCAATTTTGAGTAGCTTTTCCTCTATGGACGGATTGAAAATCTTTTGAGAGTTGATGGACTCTTTGATATTACTCTCTAGATCGGAGGGTTATTTATTGTAATTTCCATGAGTATTGTTGTAGGAGTTGCTAAAGTTATTAGAGGAGTTACTAGGAAAAGGCCTAGGAACATAGTTTCCTCTAAAAGCATTGTTGTTGCCAAAGTTATTCCTACCAACAAAATTAACGTCCAAGCTAGCATTGCTACTCTCAATCAAAGAAGACAAGGGCATATCATTAGGATCCAAAGGAGAACTTCTACTAGCAACCAAATTCATTAACTCGTCCATCTTAGCACTTAACGAGTTAATTTCTTCTATAGCGTGTACCTTCTTACTAGTAGGTGACCTTTTGAGTGTGCCACTGAGAGTAGTTCGTCATGATGTTGTTTAATAGCTTGTGGCTTCCCCTAACGTGATTTCCATGAACGTTCCACCTAAGGCAGAGTCCAAGATATTTCTAGAAGCGAAATTCAAGCCAGCGCAAAAGATTTGAATAATCATCCAAAGACTCAAGCCATGAGAGGGACAATTTCTAATCATTAATTTCATTCTCTGCCAAGATTGTGCAACATGTTCATGATCAAGTTGCTTGAAATTCATGATATCGTTATGGAGAGAGATGATCTTAGCCAGCGGAAAATACTTGGATATATAAGCATCTTTGCACTTATCCCAAGAACTCATACTATTTTTGGGCAAAGAAGAAAACCAAGTTTTTGCGCGATCTCACAACGAGAAAGGAAAAAGCTTCAATTTAATCCTGTCATTATCCACATCTTTTTTCTTTTGCATATCGCAAATCTCAAGGAAGGTATTGCTCTTCCATAACAAGATTCAACAAAGCGGCATTGATTTCGTATGACTCCGCACTAGTGGCGGGAGCAATCGGAGTACTAATAAAATCATTATTATTAGTATTCGAGAAGTCACAAAGTTTGGTGTTTTCGTTCATGGTGAATTCAGCAAGCAAGCAAGCACACAAAAAAACAAAGAGCACGCGAGAAAAAGGGCGAACGAAAAGGCGAATGAAAAAGGCAAACGAAAAAGGCAAATTGGTGAAGTGGGGAGAGTAAAACGAGAGGCAACTGGCAAACAAAGTAAATGCAAGAGATGAGTTTGCGACACCTACTTGGATGAGTCCTTGACTTGATCTTCCTCAGCGGCAACGACGCCATAAATCCTTCTTCTACTTCGCAAACAACAGCGCCAAAAATTGACACGTTGACGGAGACTAGGCTTGCGTTGGTTTTTCCCTTGAAGAGGAAAGTGTGATGCAGCACAGGAGTAGTAAGTATTTCCCAAAGTTTGAGAACCAAGGTATCGATCCAGAAGGAGGGTCTCGTCAAGTCCAGAGTACATGCGCAAACACAAACAAGCTTGCACCCAACGCTTCAAAGGGGTTATCAATCCCTTCAAGATTGTGTGCAAAGTGAGATCTAAAGGCGCAAAGTGCAACGAAGTAAAAAGTGTAAGGCTGAAAATATGGTGTGGAGTAGACCCGGGGGCCATAATGTTCACTAGAGGCTTCTCTCAAAATAGCAAATATCATGGTGGGTGAACAAATTACTTTCGAGCAATTGATAGAACCGCACAAAGTCATGACGATATCTAAGGCAATGATCATACATATAGGCATCACGTCCGAGACAAGTAGACCGATACTTTCTGCATCTACTACTATTACTCCACACTTCGACCGCTATCTAGCATGCATCTAGTGTATTGAGTTCATGACGAACAGAGTAACGCCTTAAGCAAGATGACATGATGTAGAGGGATAATCTCAAACCAATGATGAAAACCACATCTTTTTACCCTTAATGGAAACAACATGATGCGTGCCTCGCTACCCCTTCCATAACTGGGTGAGGTCACCGCATGGTATGAACCCAAAACCAAGCACTTCTCCCATTGCAAGAATCATAGATCTAGTTGGCCAGACACAACCCACAACTCGAAGAGAATTACAACGATATGAAATCGTGCATAAGAGAGATCCAAAGAAACTCAAATAAGATTCATAGATAATGTGATCATAAATCCAGAATTCATCGAATCTCGACAAACACACCGCAAAACAAGATTACATCGGATAGATCTCCATGAAGATCATGGAGAACTTTGTATTGAAGATCCAAGAGAGAGAAGAAGCCATTTAGTTACTAGCTATGGACCCGTAGGTCTATGGTTAACTACTCACGCATCATCGGAGAGGTCATGGTGTTTATGAAGAAGCCCTCCGTATCCGAATCTCTCTTCCGGCAGGGCACCAAAATGTGCCCCAGATGGGATCTTGCGGACACAGAAGCTTGCGGCGGCGGAAAAGTAATTTCGATGATCTCCTGATTTGTTTGGGATTTTTATGGCATTTTTAGGCGCAACCCCTAGGGCAGAGGGCGCCCAAGGGGGGCACAAGCCTGTGGGCCGCGGCCTCCCCCCTGGCTGCGGGGTGGGGCTTGTGGGGCCCCTGAGGCTCCCCTGCCCTGGCTCTCAAGCTTCCCGATCTTCTTCCGTTACGAAAAAAATATTTTTGGGGATTTTCTTCCATTTGGACTCTGTTTCAAAATGTCCTCTAAAAGGGGTCCAAAACATGGAAAAAACAGGAACTGGCACTTGAAACTGAGTTAATAAGTTAGTCCCATAAATATATAAAAGGCATGCATAAGATCCAAAGTTTGACAAGATAATAGCACGAAACCATCAAAAATTATAGATACGTTGGAGACGTACCAATGTTGCACGGAGAGGACGGGCTCGTCGTTTTAAAGGCCCGAGCCGCAGGTGTTTAGGGCCCGCAACGCTTCGGGCCGCAATCAACGCTCCGCCAAGGTGCCAACCGAGGCGCACCTTCGGCCCGGGGGCTACTGTCGGCATTCTGGGAATGTGGGTACCCAGACGTGCCTACCTACGGCCGAGGGACGGCCCGCTTCACACACCCAAGATCAACTGGTGCGACATCACCCGGGAAGGCCCTCGCGAGAGGCCAAGCCTCGCGAGGAGGAGCAGCATTTGGACCCGCTGGGGACCTCCTCAGGACCCATCCGGAGCGGCGGACATTCTGAGGCAAGGCCGGGCCTCAGGAGTCAAGGGTGACACCAGGAAAGGACAGGCGAGTAGCACATGGCAGGATGAGGCAGTTTCCCCTTTAGTGCAAAGTAGGTGGGAGCGTACGAGGGTTCCAAAGGCATCTTCCAAAGGTTTCCCTTCTGGTGCAACGAAGCCGCCGCCACCCGCCAGTAGGGAAAACGTCATCCTCGGGCCCATCCCTGCAGCGCGGGCAAGTACTTTGCACGTGAAGACCACCTTTGGGCAGGGGCGCATGTTCCCCTGCCCCCCTTTAAAATTGGCTGCTGTGGGATCACTTCCCGCCTGTCGGGGAAAACCAACACCTATGGGAAACTCGAGGAGTCCCTTGATCGTTTGGCAGGGAGATGAAGGTTTGGCATCGAGAGCGGAACTAGCGATCAACATCGGCAAGGTCCTTCTTACCCAGGTTCGGGCCGCTTAACGCGTAAAACCCTACTCCTCCTTACTTTACATTGTGTGCTTACTATAGGGTGGTTTGGCTACAGTAACTAAGCAGGTGATTAGGGAGTCTCTGATCCCCAAAAATTTCAACCCCTAAGAATGAGCTTTGAGCCTCCTTTTATAGACAAAGGGGTCACCAATAGTATGCTCACGGGAAGCAAAGTGAACATTGTTCACCGCTCTACTTCGTCAGTGGTGTCACGGGCAATAAATGCCTTGTCTGACCCCTGACCTGCTGCAAGATGGTTGTGACACGTACCCAGGTGAATCGACACCTGGGCATTGTGATGGCACACGAGGGATGTGCTGGAGTGGTTGGATTGTGGTAGAAACTGGTGGGGACACCTGGCGAGCGAACAGGGGCTTGCTGGCCTGGAGCCTTCATCGGGTGACTTGGTCACCTCCCCGGCAAGCTGGGCTTGCCGGGAGCCTTGAACACTTTGCTGGCAAGGAGGGCTTGTCGGGGGGCCTCGCCAGTCTGTGCGAGCCTTCCCGGCAAGGGAAACTTACCGGGTTCTTGCTATTCTTTGGGTAGTCTTCCCGACGAATCGAACTTGCCGGGGCCTTGGGAATCTTCCCGACAAGGAGGGCTTGTCGGGGCTTTATGTCCGGAGCCCTTGTGCTCCATTCCCCTCAATCTGAGGGAAGGGCGTGGCCTCGGTAGGTCTTGGACTGCCTTTCTGCTGCTCTTCCCGATACACTACCATCACGGGCGTCGTCGATGCCCGTGCACATGTTTGGGGCACACGGGAACCCAGTCTCTAGTGCATCGACAGGTGCCCCTGGGGCTGGGCCACCCACGCGCGCGGGGCGTTGCTGGGATAGGCCCAAAGTAGTACATGACCTTCCTCAGCAGGGGACTCTGTAGATTTGGAGCCGTTGCGGGTGGCCCTTCCCCACGTCGCACATCAAACGCGCGAGGTGGAGAAGTGCGCGCACAATAGCCTCTCCACCTCCCGACGCGTTACTGCCACGCGTGAAGCATGTGCAGTAAAGGTCACGCAAGTGGCGTTTCTGGCCATAATGGTTGTAGTCGTGGTAGGGCCCGCCCCCGCATGCATTGGTGTAGTAGGGCAGTTCCCTGTTCGCCCGTAATCATGGGTGATTGGGAGAGAGAGGCGGCGGTTTCTGGAGTGAGGGGAGCTCGCCCCCCGTGCCTCGCGTTATTAATTAGGGAGTTTGCGAGGGGGTTTTGCTCATCCATCAGCTCCTGGAACATCCACCACCCCTATCTTGCATCTGTAGAATCTTTTCTAGCTCCAGGTGGCGCTCGGCCCTAACCATGGCTAGGGGACGAGGGAGGCCACCATTGGCTCGAGGGCGGCAAGTGGATCCCACTCGGATCATGTAGCAGCTTCAGGGGGTGCAGTTGCAGAGGGCAGCACGAGTGTCCGTGGTGACGGAGGGGCGAGGAGCCGCGGTCGACGCGGAGGCCGTGGCCGGGGCAGGCGGAGTGCTACTACAGCACCTCTGTCTTCTCCCGTGCTTGGCGGGCACTCAGACGGGATGGCACTGGAGTTCGTCGTGGAGCTGGATGGCGTCCCGCGGGGCCATTTGCATCTCCCTCGCCCTTTTGCTAGGGCGATGGAGGCCGCCAAGCCCCCTGTCTTATGGTTGCAGGCATACAGTTGCTCCCACGGCGCTATGCAAGTGCACACGGAGTACCCGAAGGGCCGCTCCATGCTGCTCATGTGGGGCTGGAAATTCTTCGCCCACGCCCGAAGCCTCGAGGATGGGCATATCCTCCGCTTCAAGGTAGCGGAGGATAATATGCTATCCATCAAGTTTTATGGGCCCTCAGGTGTCTATCTCGGCTGCTGGGAAGAGAGCTCGAGCGACGCCGAATGTCCCTCCTCGAGCGATAGCGACGAGGAGAACAGCGGCGATAGTGGCGCTCTTGGCACATCAGGATCCCGGGGGGGGGGGGGGCAGGTCAGAGTACGACTCCCCGAGCTCGGACTGACTGTCGGCCCTGCCGCCGAGGCCCTCTCACGCCTCTCCCCTTCCCGGTGGAGTTACTCTGGAGGAGCCTGCATCGATGCCTCATCTCTGAGGAGGTGCAATCGTGGGCTCTGGCTTCTTTATCCCCTCAGGTCGCCCTGTCTTCAGCCCCCATTCTCCTCCGCGTAGTGCTGGTCCAGGAGAAACCAGCCTGGGTTGCGCCGGGGGTCGTCCCGCTTTTTATCTTCTTGAACTTCTGTCCAGCGAGCATGTCCCTCGCCGAAAGACAGTGTGAGAGGTTAGAGTAGAAAAATCATTCATGTAATATGTTTGAGTTTGTTTCAAACAAATGAATGAAATGTTGTTTCCCTTGCGTGTGATCCTTCTCCTTGAATGATACGCCTTTTGCATTTTCCGGAAGCTTGCCCGTACAACTGGTCCTGCGGCTAGTACTTTGAGGAACGGATCCTTAGCAGTTCGCTTGAGGGGTCGTTACCGAGAAGGCTCCTTGCCGCACTCAGTACAACCATTAGATCGTCGAGAGCGGATCGAGGCGAAATTAGGTGCTATGTAGCCACTTCCCCACTTAGACTGTTGAACATGTTCGAAACAGTGAGAAGGCACTCTGTGGCCGTTCAGGTCGTTGAACTAGTTCGAAACAGAACTAAGGCGCACTGATCTTCACAAGGTTCCATCTATGTGCAGGTTTCTCAAAAATGGTTTGGGATCTTCAAGAAAGGGAACGACCTATCTACTCTGAAATGTGATCTGAAATATTTATCACTTATCTGTCGTGCCGCGGCACTTCTCCTCGTGGAGGTTGGGTCCTTTGTCGGGGCCTCAGATCCCCGACAGGCAGGAGACTATACTCTTCCGGCAACTTCCCGTCCGGCAAGGTATTTGCCGACGGTTCTCGACTGTCATATAGGAGACGGGTTGCCGGAGCATAACTCCTTTTCCTGTGTTGCCTAGTCGTGCTGACGGAGCCCCCGAGCGCACCTTTGGCGAAAACGTGATGCTTCCGGGGGGAACGCGTTCGGCTGGAGTGCGTGACTGTGTTCTGGGGCCCGTATGCGCATTCTCGACGCCTATGGACCTC
>NC_058521.1:276956671-276961671 GCF_904849725.1 Hordeum vulgare subsp. vulgare | reverse complement strand
CAACAACAACGATGACGACGACGACCACCACCACCACCACGAAGACGACGACCACCACCACAAGGACAACAACAACCACAACTACAACAACAACAACAACAACAACAACAACAACCACAACAACAACAACAACAAGAACAACAAGAAGGAGAACAACAACAACAACGACGACGACGACGACGACAATAACGACAACAACAACAATAACAACAACAACGACTTCAACAGTGACATGTAACATCCCAAAATTATAAATTTTGGAATGTTAATATAATTATTAGATTGATTGTTTGTTTGTTTGAGTGATTGAAACTTGAGTGGAATTTGAAACTTTTTTAAAACTTTTGAATGAGAGGGAATAAAATGACTTTCCCATTTTCTTTTGAATTCAAATTCATCCATTTAAAACCAGTGAGAGAAGATAACATGACTTCTTCAACTATAAAGACTTTGAATGAATGTGGCATTTGATTTTTTTTCCTTTGGTTTTTGATTTGAATTTTATTTTTGGCACAATATTTCAACCACATTTTTTTCCTAACAACATACTTGCCAAGCAAGAAAGAGAGGAGGTAACATGACACCCCAAAAAAAAGTCAGAAGAAAAATAGTACCAAAAATTTTAAAGACAAAATTAGGATTTTATTGAATTTTTAAAAAATAATTTTTTATAAAGTTTTGATTTTGTGAAAAATAAAATGTTCATGTTGTTGGACATTTTGTTCTGAAAATTTTGATATATAATATGCCTATATAAAATATTCTCTTATTTTCATTTATATTTCTTTTCGATGTTTATTTTCAAAAATAAAAAAAGGCACTATTTAATATGGCACTGTTCATTTGGATTTTTTTTAAAGTCAGTGGCTGGCCGGTACTCATCACCACGAGTGGCTGAATCTTTGGCCCATGCGGCACATCTTCCTTTTCTTTTCTAGTTTCCCCATACTACGTATATGTTTAGTCCCACATCGCCTAACTATGGACCATTAGACCTTCTTTCCACCTATAAATATAGACCCATAGGAGCATCCAAAAATCATCTATTTCGAGTTAAATCAATCTTTTGGTTTGACTAGGTTTATTAAATAAAAATATTCTCTTCTCTTCGGAGGGATTTCTCGAAGTCGTCTCCTGTTTGGAATTATCTCTTCTCTGCATTCTAAAGGTATTTCTCTTCGTATTTTTTTATACTCCCGTAGTTTATTATTTCTAGACTAGTATTCCTACACTAGTATAGGGTAGAGTAATTAGATATATTATTTAGTCTTCGTATTTATACATTAGTACTAGAATTCTTTTAGACATAGCAGTTTTCTTCCGTAAAACAGCTTGGCCCTGATTTTTTAAATAGCCATAACTTTTTACTCGCTTATCCGAATTAAATGAAACCAACGCCTAGAGTTTCGTCTTGATCCCACCTATCCGGTGAACCTATCATCTCAACTTTTTGAAATTTTGAAATTTCAAAATTTGTTCACACTGATATTCAAACTTCTTTTGATCATATCTTTTTATCCGTAGCTACGTTTTAGATGAATCCAATTTCGTCGGATTAGTATCAAAGTAATCTTCCCGTTTGGATCATTAGTTTTAACTTTTCAACTTATAATTTTGATCAAATCAGATTTATCTATTAGTGCCCAAAACTGTTCACATCGTTCTAAGCCGATTCAATGTTATATTGAAGTATTTGTATCTTTTGATCCGCTATTTCAAATCTAGTAATTCTTTGTTCTACACGCTCATATTGATCAGTAGCATCCTTAGTTTCGACCTTTGAACCTTACAAATTTGAGCGATTCAAATTTGTATTCGAACATTCATTTGATCTTATCTTGCAAACCGTACCACCTTTTCAATTGATTCCTTTTACCCCTAAACACCCATGTCATATATTTTTGTACGTAACCATCGTACTTCAGTTCAACTTCTCTTGACATTTTGAATGCAAATTCAATTCATACTTCAATTCGCCATAACTTGTGTTGTAGTGCTCCATTTCAAGAAATTCTTTCTACAAATAAATTCGTATGTCTTATACTATTTGTCAAATAACATTCATGTTGTTCTCCCAATATTTTTTATCATCTCCCATAGTGTATGCAAGTCGAGCTTATATAGCAATAGTTCATCGTCCATTAACTGTTTTTATCTCATTCTTGCACCTTCACTTTACAACACAATTAGGACCTTTTTTTATTAAACCTTAGTACGTTGTTATTTTGCACCAAGACATGCTTTGTTCTTATGTTCTCTTGGTTCTTCCTTTTTGGCATGAATGTTTATTGAATGCTATTCGTTTACGATAGATTGCTTGGAGTGTGGCGAGTAGAACTATCAGGATTTATGCATCATAGTTCTACCATCCTATGCCCAATTGCATGCTGAGTAGGTACTTGGAAATTATGGTTACATATTGTAGTATCATGTGGTAGGCACCCAACAACCCCGTTACTTGGCCCGGGACGACAAATTTCATATTGCTATGCTTGAGTAGACGGGATTCTGGTTGAGAGTTTATCACGAGTGATGCGAGAATAATTTAATAACCAAGACCAGTTAAGTCAAGACTTTTCAAGACCTCATGATGCAATGCAACTCTAGGTGAAGGACGGTTGATCGGCTCCCTGGAGAAACCAGTGGATGACCCGGGATGCTGGAGACGTGCCATGACATCTTGCGGAAAGCTTCACCCAGGCTCAAAGAGACGGACGGATATTTTCAAGACCCAAGGCTTACCTGCACAACCACAAGTCATTATGGGCTCTGGCTTGGTTGGACAACGCGTCGACTCTGGACAGGCGGTGCTAGCAGATGTAGAAGAACGGTAGGATTGGATGGGCACCGACAGGGATTCAGTGGGACCCATTGAAAGAGCATGTTTTGATCATCCGGTCTTCAAACACCTTGAGGTGCGAGGACATACACGGAGGCGATCAAATCTTGTGGGGAACGTGTGCAAAACTCTGCAGAGTACTCAAACCTAATCGATTAGCCGTGTCCACAGTCATGGACAGCTTGAGCCAAAGGAACTGAAGTTATGTGAAATTCTCAACACAAATAATAATATTGATGTGGGTAATATTGATAACTTGGGTATGAGAACTGGTTGGCGGAACCATCTCATTAACAACCAACAACATAGGAATATTTTGCATTTAGCCCCACTTGTTGTAGGAGAAAATTTGCTTTACGCTAAAACTTACAACACAATCTGCCATATATGCATATAGTATAGATGATATTTTACCCCCTCTCATATGTGACTTGCCGGCATATTCAATATGCTGACCTACATGGCTGCAACGTCTTATGTTGCAGATATTTTTCTTCGACGAGTAAGAGCACGATTCAGGGTTACGGTCTACACTCAACTTGCCGGTTGTGTTTATTGGGACTCCACTCCCTTGACTGCTTCCGCTGAGATATTTAAGGTATATATCAGTTTTACTCTATTTACATGTGATTGCACTTTGATATATACATTGATGTACTGTGTGTGCCAGCATACTGATCCAGGGATGGCACAGATACACACAGGCTTGACTCGGGTTGAGTCGGGTCGCTACATGACAACAACGACAAAATCGATAGCAACGAAAACAACAACAACAACAACAACAACAACAACCACAATGAAGACGACGACGACAACAACAACTACAACAACAACAACAACAACAACAACAAACAACAAACAACAACAACAACAACAACAACAACAACAACAACAACAAAACAACAATAACAACAACTACTACAACAAGGACGACGACGTGAACGACGGCGACAACGACAACAACGACAATAACGAGAAGAACGACAACAATGATAACAACAACAAAGACGACAACAACGACAGCAACGACAATAGGCAACAACGACAACAACAACAACAACAACAACAACGAAGGCGACGAAGACGACAACAACAACAACAAAAACAACAACAACGACAACAACAACAACAAAAACAAGGACGATGACGACAATAACGACATTGACGAGAAGAACGACAACACAAACAACAAAAACGACAACAACGACAACAAAAACAACAAAAACAACAACAACGACAACAACAGTGACAACAACGACAATCACCAGAACAACAACAACAAAAACTAGGACGATGACGACAATGACGAGAATAGCAACAACAAAAACAAAAACAACAACAACAACAACAAGAATAAAAACAAGGACAATGACGACAATGACGAGAACAACGACAACAAAAACAACAAAAACAATGATAACAGCAACAACAACAAAAACATCGACATAAATGACAACAACAACGACGATGACAACAGCGACAACAACGACAATAACGATATCAACGACAACAATAACAATAAAAACAACGAAGACGACGATAACGATGATGACGACGATGACGACGACGACGATGATGATGACGACGACGACGACGTCGATGACGACGACGACGACGAGTACAAAACAACAACAACCATAAGGACGACGATGATAGCAACGACAACGATGACAATGACGAGAACAACGAGAAGAACGATAACAACAACAACAATGACAACAACAACATTAACGACAACAGTGACAACAACGACAACAACAACAACAACAACAACATCAACAACAACAACGAATACAACGACAACAATAACAATAACAACATAAATAACAACAATAACAACAACAACAACAACAACAACAACAACAACAACACCAACAACACCAACAGCAACAACAACAACGACAACGACAACGAGAATGAAGACGATGACAACGACGATGATGACGATGACAACAACAACAACAACAACAACAACAACAACAACAACAACAACAACGACGGCGACGACGACGACGACGAGGACGACAACGATCACGACGACCACCACCACCACCACCACGAAAATGATGATGTGAGCCACAACAAAAAGAACAACCACAACAACCACAACAACAACAACAACAACAAGAACGACGACGACGACGACGACAACAACAAC
>NC_058521.1:276924171-276936671 GCF_904849725.1 Hordeum vulgare subsp. vulgare | reverse complement strand
CACAGAGTTGCATTTCGTCCGAGGTCTTGAAAATCTAGTGTTAACCGGTCTTGATTATTTAATCAACTTCGCATCACTCGTGTTATGCACTCAACCGAAATCCAGTCTACTCAAGCATAGCAATATGAAATTTGTCCTCCCGGGGCCAAGTATCGGGGTTGTTGTGTGCCTACCACATGATACTACAATCTATACTAAAATTTCCAAGTACCTACTCAGCATGCAATTGGGCATAGGATGGTAGAACTACGATGCATAAAATATTGGTGATAGTATGATCAAACTGACTTGCTTGGTGATGTTGACGAAGAAGAATTTCTCGAGAAATAACTTGATAGACTACTCGTCACTCTCCGATGAAATCTATATAACAAACATATCATTCACATAAGAACTCATACTAGCAATCATTCTAGAAATCAAAACAAAAGAGAGAGCGAATAAGAATCCGAAAGAAACTTCACTAAAGTTAGGAGTCTTCTACTACATCAAACACTAAATGGTTTTTGTCTAACAGAAAATAAAAACAAGGAACTAAGATATAAAATTTAGCTAAGATAAAATAGCGTATTTTTCACAAAACTATTTGAAAGTATTTCCACACGGGATTTGAAACAGTGGAGAAACCAATCGCAAGTTACTAAGGAACTAGAATTGATTTAATGATAGTAAATAAAAAATAAAATAAAAACTTGTTGCAAAACTACTGTTAACTAACAGAAACTAAACATAATATTTCTGAAATACTAAAGAAAATATTTTAAAAGCAATTATAGAAAAGGAATTAGTCATAATCCTAAAAGAGGTGAAACAGAAATTGTTTCACAAGAAACCATAGGTTAAAATACTCAACAAAATCTGAAATTTTTACCACTGATAAATAAGGTCACTAGTGATCGGGAGCAAAAGGAATCAAATTAAAAGCTATTACTAAACTCCTGGAATAAGCAAAACAAGGTTTAAACTAAATATTATCTAATTCAAATTTGAGAATTTCAAACATAGACAAATTATATGTTTTTTAAAACTACAGACAAATTGTGATCTACTGGAAAAAGAATCAACTCCATTGGAGTTGTGGATCCAAAGATATGATCAAAAGAAAATTGAAACTCTCTCTGTTTTGGAATTAAAACAGAAGAAGGAAAAACTGATTTGTGGACAGGGGGTCCACGTGGCGCTCTCTGATTGGCTAAGGGGGTGACTGCTGCGGGGAAAACTAATAAACGGACGCTATTTAACTAATTCGCTTCTGCTAAACTTAAGTGAAAGAAAAACCGATCGGTTTTATCTAAAAGACGAAGGGGTAACTGCTTTTTAATGTACACGGTTGGATCTAGATCTAACGGTAAAACTACACAATACAAAAAAAAAGAAAAAAAAAGGAAGGAGGAGTTACCTCCCGTGGATGAACACAGCAGGGGCTGCTCCGGCGATGGGGAGCTCCGGCGGGGTGGGGACGCCGACGGGGGGGTGGCGTGGTAGGGGGGGCGGCGGAGGGGGGGTGGCGACGAGGGGAGTGGCGGCGAGGCTCCAGGGAGGGGAGGGACCTGCAGGGGGGCAACAGGGTGTAGCTCCTGGCGAAGAGCTCCTGGCAGGAGTTCTCGGTGGGGTGGGGAGGGATGCAGGGGGGGTGGAGGAGGGTTGCGACGAGGGGAGTGGCGGCGAGGCTCCAGGGAGGGGAGGGAGTGCAGGGGCGATGGGGAAGGTCGCCGGCGAGTTCTTGTGGCCGATTCCGACGAGGTCCACAGGGGGAGGAGGAGGTGGGGAGAGGCGGCGGTTCCAACGGGAATGGAACGAGGAGGACCGGGGCCTTCTTATAGGGGCGACGGGAGAGGCTAGGCGGGAAAGAACTTCGCGAATCCCGGAGGTGAGGATTTCTCTGTCCATGGCTAAGGAAGGTCTTGTGCACGTGAGGAAGGAGATAGACGAAGAATAAGATCTTGTTGGGCCAGCTTTTGGAGAGGTCTTAATGGGCCACTGTTTATTTCCATTTAAACACGATTTCTTTCCTTTTTCGAAACTAGGAAACTAAAACGATAAAAGGGAAATCAAATCAATTCAGAATATAGAGTTTCTATATACTAAAATTATCAGAAAAAATAAAATCTAAATGATGGGCATTTTTCCACGGCAAAAATAAAAACTTCAGAAAAAATTATTTTCACAAAATTGCCTAAAAGATTTATTTTCTTTTGCAAATAATTTTCAAATGACCCTCTAAGTTTTAGGGTTCAAATAACGTTCAAAATGCCCGTGTGTTTGAGGTTCATGTTCCTCCTCTCTTTTCTGTTTGACAGAATGTATTTCCCGACATTTCTTGCACGAAGAAAACAAATAGAAATGCAAAAGAATTCAAATGCAAATATCTCCGTTCAAATTCTTTATAGTTGAAGAAATCATGTTATCTTCTCTCTTTGCTTTTAAAAGATTGAATTTGAATTCACCGGAGAAGGGGAAAGTCATTTTATTCCCTCTCATTCAAAAGTTTTTGAAAAGTTTCAAATTTCACACAAGTTTCGATCACTCAAGCAAACAAACAAACAATCTAATAATTATTTTAACATTCCAAAATTTGGGATGTTACAAACCTATCACACTTAAAATGAATCTCGTCCTCGAGATTCGGAGGGGCTAGAAAGAAAGGTTTAGGTTTGGGGGTCTTCTAACAAAACCAACCTCCGGCAAAGTGGGATGCTACCACACTTAAAATGGGAGATACTGGTCCCTAAAGATTTTAACAATCCTCTGGGGTTTTGGCATCTGACTCCTCACAGTCTTCATACTAACTCCTCTCGTGAAGCTATTTCGTTACATTCATAATGTTTTCCATCAAAATCGAGAGTTCTTCCGTTGATATAAGCTTCTTCCGTTACTGGGTCTTCTTAACTCACAGTCTCGTGGTCAATTCTAAATAACATATCGATCGTTCTCATGGTGGTCTACCATTTGTGGTTATCCTGCAGAGAGAGGGCTCTTGGTTTTCATCCTCACCGTAAAATTTCCTACGTGTGACAACAAGTGCCATGTACATGGGGCGTTCATCATACCATTCTAGGGCTTAAAAAAAAGCTTCAAAGAACGTCGTCTCTCTATATGGGTAAGTCTCTCAGATTTACCATTCCGAATAGCAAGATAAATGATAAGAGTAAGTTGTCATGGTGATCAATCCATTCCGCACCCAAATCATTTCTCTGTATAAGGTTTAGCGAATCTCGCATTCTAATGCTTGGGCATCCTCACAAGCGTTGCAGAATTTCTCTTGTCCACGAACGAAGTTCGGATAATCCATTGGTTCTGCAAGCTGAACAAAACATCTATCGTATCTTCACAACTCTCTGGCTTTCGTATGTTCCTAAGAAAACGTTAGCTGATCCATCATAGCTTCTTCCATAAATCATATTCCTTACATAATCAATCCTTTATTACATCCTTGCTTTCTTCAAAATTCTAACTCAAAAGTAATTTATTACAAATGCTGCCATCCACATTGTTCGGTATGGTCAAGCATTTCTGCCAACTTTATCCATCTGTCTCTCTTGGAGGTACTTTAGTTCCACTCGAACTTTCCGAGGTGCTCCTTGAAATCATCCGTCTGTAACATCCCAATTTTCGTAAATTCGGATGTTAATAGATCATTCATATGCATTCCATATTTTATGCATCATTGCGTTCCTCTGAAAAATTTTATCGTTATATGACTGCGGGCAATTTATCGGAGTGGTGATAATATGACTTCTCCCCTGTGAGTTAAAGTCACCATTTTGGTTTTGCAAATTTTCTAAACTCCGAAGTATTTTTTTTTTGTTGAGTTTTCCAATTGAGTTGTGTGACCTATTGCATAAAACTTTTTTTTAAAAGTTGCATTAGGTGGAACTAGGATTCCTATATATATTATATATATATTAGTTGTATATGTTATTTTGTTTTCTCCTAAGTTCTAGTGCATATATGTATATTAGTTCCTACTTTTTGTTAGCAAGGAATATATTTTTTTTTCCTGTTTTGGTTTTCTTTCTTTTCTTTTTTGCTGCTGTTAGTTTGTTTTAAAAAAAAATAGAACTGCCAGGCCGAGCCACAAGGGCTCAGCCCAGCCCCCATGCATGCACGCATGCAATTTCCATGCATGCACTCCCTCCCCACATTCTCCCCCTCCCTTTCCTTATTTCTCTCCTTCCTTCTTTCTCTCCCTCCTTTTCCTTTTACTCCCCACGTTCACCTCTCCCTCTCTTTCCTATTTTCTCTCCCATGATCTCCTTCCCAAAGTTCTCCCTCTCCTTCCTTCTACTCCCCTCCCCTAAGCCTATATAAACCCCCCCCCCACCGTCACCTCTCCCCAACCCTAGCCGCCGTCTCTCCACCGCCGCCTCCGCAAGCCGCCGCCGGTGCCTCACCCCACCGCCGCCCTAGCCGTCGCCGCGAGCAGCGGCAGCAGCCCGAAAGCTGCTGCACCTCGGCCTCGCCGCGGAGGAGGAGCCCTCCCCGAACTCTCTCTCCACTGCCGCCTCTTCCCCGCGGAGGAGGAACCTCACCGCCGCCGCCCGACGCCCCACCGCCCGGAGCTACTGCCTCCTTCCTCGCGGGCCATCTCCTTTCTTGCCGGTGCAACACCTCCAGCAGCAGGTAGCAACCTCTCTCTCTCTATTTCATGCACTCCATCTCAGCCATTAGAAGCTTGCCACGTGTGCCTCTCATTAGCACTAGCAGTTTCGTAATTTCTGTCCAGATTTCGAAAACAGAAACTTTCAATCTTGTTTTGATCACAACTTTTTATCCCTACATCCAATGACATTGATTCGTTTTCCAGTAGCTCACAAATTGCCTGTAGTTTTTAAAAATATATAATTTTTCTGTGTTGGGAATTTTTAAATATAAGTTAGAGCAGATTTAGTTTAAACACTGTTTTGCCTATTCCAGGAGTTTGAAAAATGATATTGAGTTCATTCTTTTTGCTACTATTTTCTAGTGATAAAAACTTACTGTGGTAGAATTTGCAGAATTTTCCAAGTATTGTTACTAGTGTTTTCAACAGAAACATGTTTCTGTCCTACCGACGCGCGATAAAATTCTTTTGCGTAGTCGTTTGCCAATCATTGCATGTCCTGTTATTTTACTCGTGGCATGATTGAATTGCTTATGGTGTGATTTGTGTTTGTATCGGTAGATCATCCGGAGTGCGAAGCGTGTTACTTAGAGACGCTCGACCAAGACAACTATCATCAAGGCAAGTCATCTTTGATCATGTTATTTTACCTATGTTTTCAATGCATAGTAGATCACCTTCTTTGCCCTATTTGCATGCTGCCTAGGTACTTGGAAACTTTAGTCATAGGTGTAGTATCATGTGGTAGGAACACCAACACCCCGATACTTGGCCCCGGGACGACAAAGTTATATATATATGCTATGCTTAAGTAGACGGGTTATCGGTTGAGTGTATGCCACGAGAGATGCGAGATTGATATAATAACCAAGACCGGACTAAGACAAGATTTTCAAGACCTCGGACGCAATGCAACACTGGGTGAAGGACGGTTGATCGGCTCCGTAGAAAACCCAGTGGATGCCCGGGATGCTGGAGAGGCCATGTCATCCTGCGGAAAGTTTCACCCAGGCTCAAAGGGACGGACGGAGACTTCAAGACTCAAGGCTTACCTGCACAGCACAAGTCATTATGGGCTCTGGCTTGGTTGGACAACGCGGCGACTCTGGACAGGCGGTGCTAGCAGATGTAGACGAACGGTAGGAATGGATGGGCACCGACAGGGATTCAGAGGGACCCGTTGAAAGACCATGTTTTGATCATCCGGTCTTCAAACACCCTGAAGTGCGAGGACAAAAACCGGAGGCGATCAAATCTTGTGGGGAACGTGTGCAAAACTCTGCAGAGTACTCAACCTAATCGATTAGCCGTGTCCACGGTCATGGACAACTTGAGCCGAAGGTATTGAATTTCCCCTGAACTCTCGACACAACTTAATAATGATGTGGGTGTTAACAACTATTCGGGTACGAGAACTGGTTGGCGGAACCATCTCGTTAACAACAAACTATGTAGTAATATTTTGCTTTCAAACCCTTTTATTGTAGGATAAAACTGGCTTTATGCAAAAACATAGCTCCACCGACCAAATATGCATGTAGAGATAGTGATTATTTTACTCCCTCTCTTGATTATTTGCCAGCATATTCAATATGCTGACCTACACGGCTGCAACGTATCATGTTGCAGAGTACTTTTCCGACCAGGAGTGAGGCTACGGTTCTACGCTCAGCGACATGCCCTTGGAGTCGGATGGACTCGTCTACCTGATGCTTCCGCTTAGTTTTCGTTAGATAATCTCATGAGTTGGCCTTCAGCCACTTTATTGTACTTCTTTATTGTAATAAAGTACTCTTTATGAGTTTTTGATTAATAAAGCTGTGTGAGTGCACTCTTGAATATATACATTATGTACTGTGTGTGTACCAGCATGATCTTGGGATGGTACAGAAACACCAGAGGCTTGACTCGTTGAGTCGGGTCGCTACACCATCTTTCGCTTCATCATGGTGGTCATTAGCTTCATCTCCATCATCTCCGCATGCACTTCACTCAGGTATTCCTGGGTATGATGGAGTCTTGCTTCAAGTATTTCTCCAATCTGACGTATGGCTTTCATGGCAGCTTCACGAACAACATCAAAGAAGGTTGCTCGTGGTACACGTGAAATGAAAAAGTATTGCCCGATAGTCTTTGGACAAACTCCTTTCACATGGTGGAGGTGTACTTCCACGTACCAAAGTTCCACTCCATTCTCCATGAATGGGTAGCCTTTGTAGACTACATCTCCTTCAAGATGAATGTGCTTCATCATGTCCTTCAGGATTTTCGGGTAATCATGATCACTGGTCAGGGTCATGATCATTTCTGGGCCCTTGAGGAATGACTCGTAGAGAGTTGTCATCTGCAGGTGTCAGTAAATAGGTACTCGGAGGAATGTATATGTCTCCTTGGTAGTTATGGCACATTCCTACTCAGTGGATCCTGTGGGTTTACCGATTACTACCACACTTGAATGAATTATACTCATGCCTGCATAGACCATATTTTCTCATATCCTCATAATGTTCAGAGATCTTTGCTCGTAGAGAAACAACGCATACATTTTCAACATAGGCAATCATGAGACAATAAATTCCATTTATTCATGATGTTATTACAATCTCAGGGACTTTTGTTACAAAAATTTCACTCCATGATCTCATGAAAAACAAGAGTTCTTCAGATTACACTAATTTCCGCGGTCAAAACTTAACTACTCCATTCTAGCTTTCTTCCTTTGCGGACAATCGCTAGCAAAATGTCCTGCTTCCTTGCACCGAAAGCAAATGAGTTCTGACAAGTCTCGAGGCTTCTTAGCTTTTGCTTTTGCTTTCGGTCCTTGGATTTCCGGCTTCCTTCCTGAGCACATGTATTTGTGGTGGCGAAACTCCATGCACTTGTAACATCTGACATGACTCAGGTCTATATCCACAGAGATTTGGCTCTTTCGAGGGTACTTTTTCTTCTTTCCGGACTCCTTTACTTTGGCGAGTTCTTCTATTTCAAGTGGATCAAACTCCACTCTTTCTGTCGGGAAGTTTCCCAGATACTCTTGGCTTCTCTTCGTGCAATCCTATGAATAATGTCCTTCTTCTCCATATGAGTAGCATGCACTGGAGAAAAATCTTGTCAGACCTTGTCCATCAGGGTCTTCAATATTTTCGTTCATCACCGGTCCTTCTAGAATCTTCTTCTTAAGGGTTTCCTTCACTGCATCTTTCTGCTGCTTGACAACTTGTTGCACCTTGGGGTAAATGTGACACTGAGCTAGGTAGTGGGTGGTTCCCTCACAAAGGAAACAAGTCACCTCACTACTTGGGCACTCCTCAGCTGGGTGATTTTCTTCACAATGAGTGCATCCATCCTTGTGTTCTTCCTGGGTGTGTCCTATTTTTCCACAGATCTTGCATGCACAAGTCTTCTTCTTCAGGTTATCATAGCACTTCCGAATGAGACGGGATCTTAAAAGAGTGTTCTTGAATTCGTCCCAAGTTTTTGCTCCACTAAATCCTTGTATGGCATGATGCATTTTCCACCAGATTGCAGCACTTTGGGTAAAGTACTGGAGAGCGTGTTCCACTTCATACTTCCTTGAGATCAAGTTACTCCCGAAGTGGTTCACCATTTTCTGAATCCATATCTCAGCTTCCAGCTCGGTCATTGGTCCAGAGACTACAAGTCCAGCTTCATACTCCATCTGGTAGGGTTGAGGTTTTGGGGATGAGACGGGTAAGACAGGGAGGGAGATACACACAATACAAACAATATTTTTGAGAATAGGTTTTATTTGTGGCTGTCGGAAAACACACACCAATGACGGCTCACAAATCATCGTATCTAACATGGGTACATAAAAGGGGTTTGGACTTGTAATGGTCATATAATTATTCGAACACTTCAGGGTCTTCGAGTTCTTGAGAGTCTACTGTAGGGGTAGCTTCAATTCTTCAAACGCGTGGTGAAATCCTCTTTACTTTGAAGTGGGAGTCGGTTGATCCTTCACGTTGTTAATGGGGAAAGGGTATTGTCTAACTATTTGAGGTGAGAGAGAACGTTTGATGAAATCAGAAGAGATGAGAAGTAAAAGGTGTTCTTGAAAAATAAAATTTTTTTTAGAGATCCCTTCCTAAGAAATTTCCAGTTTCTAGGGGTCACGTCCTACAGTCAACATGTGCTCTGATATCATTTCTGTAGCGACCCGACTCAAAACGAGTCAAGCCTCTGTGTATATGTGCCATCCCTGGATCAGTATGCTGGCACACACAATACATCAATGTATATATCAAAGTGCAATCACATGTAAATAGCGTAAAACAGATATATACCTGAAATATTTCAGCGGAAGCAGTCAAGGGAGTGGAGTCCCAGTAAACACCAACGGCAAGTTGAGTGTAGACCATAACCCTGAATCGTACTCTTACTCGTCGAAGAAAAATATCTGCAACATAAGACGTTGCAGCGTGTAGGTCAGCATACTGAATATGCCGGCAAGTCACATAAGAGAGGGGCGAAAAGTAATCATCTATACTATATGCATATATGGCAGGTGGGGCTATATGTTTTTAGCGAAAAGCAAGTTGTCTCCTACATCAAGAGAGGGCTAAAAGCAAAATGTTACTACATTGTTGGTTGTTAACGAGATGGTTCCGCCAACCAATTCTCGTACCCGAGTTGTCAATAATTCCCACATCAATATTATAATTTGTTTGAGAATTTCAGATAACTTCAGTTCCTTTGGCTCAAGTTGTCCATGACCGTGGACACGGCTAATCGATCAGGTTTGAGTACTCCGCAGAGTTTTGCACACGTTCCCCACAAGATTTGATCGACTCCGAGTATGTCCTCGCACTTCAGGGTGTTTGAAGACCGGATGATCAAAACATGGTCTTTCAACGGGTCCCTCTGAATCCCTGTCGGTGCCCATCCATTCCTACCGTTCTTCTACATCATGTATCACCGCCTGTCCAGAGTCGCCGCATTGTCCAACCAAGCAAGAGCCCATAATGACTTGTGGCTGTGCAGGTAAGCCTTGGGTCTTGAAAATATCCGTCCGTCTCTTTGAGCCTGGGTGAAGCTTTTCGCAGGATTTCATGGCCTCTCCAGCATCTCGGGTCATCCACTGGGTTCTCCAGGCAGCCGATCAACCGTCCTTCACCCAGAGTTCCATTTCGTCCGAGGTCTTGAAAATCTTGTCTTAACCGGTCTTGATTATTTAATCACCCCGCATCACCCGTGTTATGCACTCAACCGAAATCCCGTCTACTCAAGCATAGCAATATGAAATTTTTCATCCCACGGCCAAGTATCGGGGTTGTTGTGTGCCTACCACATGATACTACAATCTATACTTAAATTTCCAAGTACCTACTCATCATGCAATTGGGCATAGGATGGTAGAACTACGATGCATAAAACATAGGTGATAGTATGATCAAAGTGACTTGCCTGGTGATGTTGACGAAGAAGAATTTCTTGAGAAATAACTTGATAGACTACTCGTCACTCTCCGATGAAATCTATATAACAAACATATTATTCACATAAGCACTCATACTAGCAATCATTCTAGCAATCAAAACAAAAGAGAGAGCGAATAAGAATCCGAAAGAAACTTCACTAAAGTTAGGAGTCTTCTACTACATCAAACACTAAATGGTTTTTGTCTAACAGAAAATAAAAACAAGGAACTAAGATATAAAATTTAGCTAAGATAGAATAGCGTATTTTTCACAAAACTATTTGAAAGTATTTCCAAACGGGATTTGAAACAGTGGAGAAACCAATTGCAAGTTACTAAGGAACTAGAATTGATTTCATGATAGCAAATAAAAAATAAAATAAAAACTTGTTGCAAAACTACTGTTAACAAACAGAAACTAAACATAATATTTCTGAAATACTAAAGAAAATATTTTAAAAGCAATTACAGAAAAGGAATTAGTCATAATCCTAAAAGAGGTGAAACAGAAATTGTTTCGCAAGAAAACATAAGTTAAAATACTCAAACAAATCTGAACTTTTTACCACTGATAAATAAGATCACTAGTGATCAGGAGCAAAAGGAATCAAATTAAAAGCTATTTTTAAACTCCTGGAATAAGCAAAACAAGGTTTAAACTAAATCTGATCTAATTCAAATTTGAAAATTTCAAACATAGACAAATTATATGTTTTTAAAGACTACAGAAACATTTTGATCTACTGAAAAAAGAATCAACTCCATTGGAGTTGTGGATCAAAAGTTATGATCAAAAGAAAATTGAAACTCTCTCTGTTTTGGAATTAAAACAGAAAAAGGAAAAACTGATTTGTGGACAGGGGGTCCACGTGGCGCTCTCTGATTGGCTAAGGGGGTGAGTGCTGCGGGGAAAACTAACAAACGACCACTATTTAACTAATTTGCTTCGGCTAAACTTAAGTGAAAGAAAAACCGATCGGTTTTATCTAAAAGACCGAAGGGGTAACTGCTTTTTAATGTACACGGTTGGATCTAGATCTACCGGTAAAACTACACAATACACAAAAAAAACAAAACAAGTAAAAAAAAGGAAGGAGGAGTTACCTCCCGTGGATGAACACAGCAGGGGCTGCTCCGGCGATGGGGAGCTCCGGTGGGGTGGGGTCGCCGGCGGCGGGGGGGGGGGTGGGATGGCAGGGGGCGGTGGAGGGGGGTGGCGACGAGGGGAGTGGCGGCGAGGCTCCAGGGAGTGGAGGGACCTGCAGGGGGGACGACGGGGTGTAGCTCCTGGCGAAGAGCTCCTGGCAGGAGTTCTCGGCGGGGTGGGGAGGGATGCAGGGGGGGTGGTGGAGGGGGGTGGCGGCGAGGCTCCAGGGAGGGGAGGGAGTGCAGGGGCGATGGGGAAGGTCGCCGTCGAGTTCCTGTGGCCGACTCCGGCGAGGTCCACAGGGGGAGGAGGAGGTGGGGAGAGGCGGCGGTTCCAACGGGAATGGAACGAGGAGGACCGGGGCCTTCTTATAGGGGCGACGGGAGAGGCTAGGAGGGAAAGAACTTCGCGAATCCCAGAGGTGAGGATTTCTCTGTTCATGGCTAAGTAAGGTCTTGTGCACGTGAGGAAGGAGATAGAGGAAGAAGAAGATCTTGTTGGGCCAGTTTTTGGAGAGGTCTTAATGGGCCACCGTTTATTTCCGTTTAAACACGATTTCTTTCCTTTTTCAAAACTAGGAAACTAAAACGATAAAAGGGAAATCAAATCAATTCGGAATATAGAGTTTTTATATACTAAAATTATCAGAAAAAATGAAATCTAAATGATGAGCATTTTTCCACGGCAAAAATAAAAACTTCAGAAGAAATTATTTTCACGAAATTGCCTAGATTTATTTTCTTTTGCAAATAATTTTCAAATGACCCTCTAAGTTTTAGGGTTCAAATAACTTTCAAAATGCCCGTGTGTTTGAGGGTCATGTTCCTCCTCTCTTTTCTGTTTGACAGAATGTATTTCCCGGCATTTCTTGCACGAAGAGAACATATAGAAATGCAAAACAATTCGAATGCAAATATCTCCGTTCAAATTCTTTATAGTTGAAGAAATCATGTCATGTTCTCTCTTTGCTTTTAAAAGATTGAATTTGAATTCACCGGAGAAGGGGAAAGTCATTTTATTCCCTCCCATTCAAAAGTTTTTGAAAAGTTTCAAATTTCACACAAGTTTCGATCACTCAAGCAAACAAACAAACAATCTAATAATTATTTTAACATTCCAAAATTTGGGATGTTACAGACGACGACGACGAAAACGACGACAACAGTGACAATAACGAGAACAATGATAACAACAACAACAACAACAACAAGAAAACAACAACAACAACAACAACAACGACAACAATGACAACAACGACATCACCGACGACAACAAAAATGACATCAACGACAACCACGATGACGACGACG
>NC_058521.1:276894171-276899171 GCF_904849725.1 Hordeum vulgare subsp. vulgare | reverse complement strand
CCTTGTGATGGCACACGAGGGATGTGCTGGAGTGGTCGGATTGTGGTAGAAACTGGTGGGGACACCTGGCGAGCGAACAGGGGCTTGCGGGCGGGGAGCCTCCATCGGGTGACTTTGTCACCTCCCCGGCAAGGAGGGCTTGCCGGGATCCTTGAACACTTTCCATACAAGGGGGCTTGCCAGGGGCCTCTCCAGTCTGTGCGAGCCTTCCCGGTAAGGGAAACTTGTCGGGGTCTTGTTATTCTTCGGGTAGTCTTCCCGGCGAAGCGGACTTGTCGGGGCCTTGGGAACCTTCCCGGCAAGGATGGCTTGTCAGGGCCTTGTGTCTGGAGCCCTTGTGCTCCATTCCCCTCACAGTGAGGGAAGGGAGTGGCCTCGGTGGGTCTTAGTCTACCTTTATGCTGCTCTTCCCGGTACACTGCCATCACGGGTGTCTTCGATGCCCTGCACAAGTCTGGGGCACACGGGACCCCAGTATCTAGTGCACCGACAGGAGCCCCTGGATCCGGGCCACGCACGCGCGCGGGGTGTTGCTGGGCTAGGCCCAAAGTAGTGCATGGCCTTCCTCAGCAGGGGACTCTGTAGCTTTGGAGCCGTTGCGGGCGCCCCCCCCCCCAGTCGCGCATCAAACGCGCCAGGTGGAGAAGTGCGCCCAGTAGCCTCCCCACCTCCCGACGAGTTACTACCACGCGTGAAGCATGCACAGTAAAGGTCAGGCAAGTGGCGTTCGTGGCCATAATGGTCGTAGTCTAGGCAGGGAGAGAGGGGCGGTGGTTTCTGGAGTGAGGGGAGCTCGCCCCCCGTGCCTTGTCCTATAAATTAGGGAGTTTTTGAGGGGGTTTCTCTCATCCAGGTGGCGCTCGCCCCTAACCATGGCTAGGGGACGAGGGAGGCCACCATCGGCCGCCAGGGCGACAAGTGGATCCCACTCGGATCATGCTACAACTTCAGGGCGTGCAGTTGCGGAGGGCGGCACGAGCATCCGTGGTGGCGGAGGGGCAAGGAGCCGCGGTCGCCGCTGAGGCTGTGTCCGGGGGAGGTGGAGTGCTACTCGAGCACCTCCATCTTCTCCCGTGCTTGGCGGGCACTCAAGACGGGATGGCGCTGGAGTTCGTCGTGGAGCTGCACGGCGTCCCGCGGGGCCATTTGCATCTCCCTCGCCCTTTTGCTAGGCTGATGGAGGCTGCCAAGACCCCTGTCTTGTGGTTGCAGGCATATGGTTTCGCCCACGGCGCTATGCAAGTTGCTCGGGCGGGGCTGGAAAGCCTTCGCCCGCGCCTGAAGCCTCGAGGATGGGCATATCCTCCGCTCCAAGCTAGCGGAGGATAATATGCTATCCGTCAAGTTTTACGGGCGCTCACGTGTGCGTCTCGGCTGCTGCGAAGAGAGCTCGAGCGGCGCCGTATGTCCTTCCTCGAGCGATAGCGACGAGGAGAACAGCAGCGATAGTGGCGCTCTTGGCACGTCAGGATCTCGGGGGGCCAGGTCAGAATACGACCACCTGAGCTCCGACTGACTACCGGCCCTACCACTGAGGCCCGCTCACACCTCTCCCCCGCCCGGTGGAGTTACTCTACAGGAGCCTGCATCGACGCCTCGTCTTTGAGGAGGTGCAATCGCGGGCTCTGGCTTCTTCATCCCCTCAGGTCGCCCTGTCTTCAGCCCCCATTCTCCTCTGCGTAGTGCTGGTCGAGGAGAAACCAGCCTGGGTTGCGCCGGGGGTCGTCCCGCTTCTTGTCTTCTTGAACTTCTGTCCGGTGAGCATGTCCCTCGCCGAAAGACAGTGTAATAGGTTAGAGTACCAAAAATCATTCATGTAATATGTCTGGATTTGTTTCAAACAAATGAATGAAATGTTGTTTCCCTTGTGTATGATCCTTGTCCTTGAACGATACGCCTTTTGCATTTTCTGGAAGCTTGCCCGCACGACTGGTCCTGCCGCTAGTACTTTGAGGAACGGATCCTTAGCAGTTCGCTTGAGGGGTCGTTACCAGGAAGGCTCCTTGCCGCACTCAGTGCAACCATTAGATCGTCGAGCGTGGCTCGAAGGTAAATAAGGTGTTGTGTAGCCACTTAGACTGTTGAACAGGTTCGAAACAGTGAGAAGGCAATCTGTGACTGTTCAGGTCGTTGAACTAGTTCGAAACGTTACTAAGGCGCACCGATCCTTACAAGGTTCCATCTACGTGCAGGTTTCTCAAACAAGGTTTGGGATCTTCCAGAAACGGAACAACCTATCTACTATGAAATGTCATCTAAAATATTTATCACTTATCTGTCGTGCAGCGACACTTCTCCTTGCGGCGCTTGGGTCTTTTGTCGGGGCCTTAGATCCCCGGCAAGCAGGAGACTTTACTCTTCCGGCAACTTCCCCTCCGACAAGGTATTTGCCGATGGTTCTCGACAGTCGTATAGGAGGCGGGTTGCCGGAGCATAACTCATTTTCCCGTTTTACCTGGCCGTGCTGACGGACCCCCGAGCGCACCTTTGACGAAGACGTGATGCTTCCAAGGGGGAAATCGTTCGGCTCGAGTGCGTGCCGGGGTTCCGGGACCCGTAGGCACATTCTCGACGGCTATGCACCTCTCTCTGGAGGTGCGTCGTTCGGAGTATGCGCCGGAGGCCTCGCGGAGCCCCAAGGCACACCCTCGACAGCAGCGCACTGTCCTAGAGAGATGTTTTAGCCTGATGCTTTCGAGCTCGAGGTCTCCGTCCCCCTAGCTTGCGTTCGCGCAGCAGGGCGCTCACGCAGGCGTTAGTAGGCCGTGGCGAAGTAGAGCAACCACTGCTGCGCCCTGCTTCGAGGGCCGCAGTGGTGCACTCAATCTCGCAAGATCTGACGCGGAGCTTGCTTGAATCCGCGAAGAAACTCTCAACTATCGTCCCCCTACCTCGTGCGCCAAAGATATCGCAGAAAACCAACACCTATGGGAAACTCGAAGAGTCCCATGATCGTTTGGCGGGGAGAGAGAGGTATCGGATCGAGAGCGGAACTAGCGATCAATACTGGCAAGGTCCTTTTTACCTAGGTTCGGGCCGCTTGTCGAGTAAAACCCTACTCCTGCATAGTTTGTATTGTGTGCTTACTGTAGGGTGGTTTTGCTACAGTAACTTAGGAGGTGATTAGGTAGTCACTGATCCCCAAAATGTTCAACCCATAAGAATTAGCTTTGGGCCTCCTTTTATAGGCAATGGGGTCACCAACAACGTGCTCACGGGATGCACAGTGAACAGTGTTCACCGCTCTACTTCTTCGGCGGTGTCAGGGGTAGTAAATGCCTTGTCTGACCCCTGACCTGTCGCAAGATGGTTGTGACACGTACCCACGTGAAGCGACACCTGGGCCTTGTGCTGGCACAAGAGGGATGTGCTGGAGCGGTCGGATTGTGGTAGAAACTGGTGGGGACACCTCGAGAGCGAACATGGGCTTGCTGGCCTGAACCTCCATCGGGTGACTTGCTCACCTCCCCGGCAAGGAGGGCTTGCCGGGAGCCTTGAATACTTTCCCGGCAAGGAGGGCTTGCCGGGGGGGCCTTGCCAGTCTGTGCGAGAATTCCCGGCAAGGGAAACTTGCCGGGGTCTTCCTATTCTTCGGGTAGTCCTCCTCGCGAAGCGGGATTGCCGGGCCCTTGAGAATCTTCTCGGCAAGAAGGGTTAGCCGTGGCCTTTGCGTCACGAGCCTTTGTATTCCACGCCCTTGCAGTGAGGGAAGGGCGTGGCCTCGGCGAGTCTTGGACTGCCTTTCTGCTGCTCTTCCTGGTACACTGCCCTTAGGGACGTCGCCGATGCCCATGCACAAGTCTGGGGAACAAGCGACCCTAGTTTGTAGTGCACCGACACCGCCGAAGCTATGAGGGAAGAGGACCCGGGCCTCCGCTATAATAGAAAGGGTAGAACACTTGGTAGGGGGGTTCATTCCGACCCAAGTGCAAGACACCAAGCCACTTGGCCTCCGGAGGCTCGAGAGCACTCTGTTAGTTCATCAACCAACCTCCGTGAGACGCAATCCGCAAAAAGCAGGAGTAGGGTTTTACGCTTCGCAGCGGCCCGAACCTGGGTAAAATGTTGTGTTTTGTGCTACCCTCACCTTCGAGTGAGTCCTTCGTCGTTTACATCGAGTACCGGTCTAGGTGAGGCTGAGCCAGGAGAGATTGTCGTACACGCCCCTGTGTTCGATTCCTTAGGGTTTTGCGGAGCCCGAAATCCGACAAACAATAACAAAAAGCAACGTGGACGACGATGATGACGATGACCACAACAACAACAACAAGAAGAAGAACAACAAGAAAAACAACAACAACAACGAAGGCGACGACAAGAAGAACAAGAACAAGAAGAACAACAACAACAACAGCAGCAACAACAACAATAACAATGACGACGACAACGACAACAACAACGACGACGAAGACGATGATGATGATGATGACGATGACGACGACAACGATGAGGACGACGACGACGACGACGACGACAACAACAACAACAACAACAACAACAACAACAACAACAACAACAACAACAACAACAACAACAACAACAACAACAACAACAATAATGACGACGACGAGGACGATGACGACGATGACAACGACAACAACAACAACAAAAACAACATCAGCAGCAGCAACAATAACAACAACGACGACGACGAGAACGACAATGACTACGATGACGATGACGACAACGAAGATAACAACGACAATGACGAGAACAACGTCCACTACAACAGCAACAACAACGATGACAACAAGAACGACGACAACAACATCGATAACAACAACAACAACGACAACAACGAAAACAATAATAAGGATGAAGACAACCACGACAACCACGACAACGACGACAACAACGACAACAACGACAACAACAACCACAATGAGAACAGAGACAACAACAACAACAATAACAATAACCACATTGACAACACAAACAACAACGACGAGGACAACAAAAACAACAACAACAACAAACAAGACGATGACGACGACGACAAC
>NC_058521.1:276871671-276889171 GCF_904849725.1 Hordeum vulgare subsp. vulgare | reverse complement strand
ACAACAATAACAACAATAACCACAATGACAACAGAGACAACAACGACGACAACAACAACAAAAACAACAATCACGACGATGACGACGACAACAACAACAACAACAACAACAAAAACAACAACGATAACGACCACCACCACGAAGACGACATCCACCACCACCACCACAACAACAACAGACACAACTACAACAACAACAACAGCCACAACAACAACAACAACAACAACCACAACAACAACAACAACAACAATAAGAACGACGACGACGACGACAATGACAACAACAACAAAGACAATAGTGACAACAACGACAAAAGCGACAGCAACGACGACGATGACGACAACAACAACAACAACAAAAATAACGACAACAACAACAACAACCACAACAACAACAACAACAACAACAACAACAACAACAACAACAACAACAACAAGAACCACAACGAAGACGACGATGACGACAACAACAACAACAACATCAACAACAAACAACAACAACACCACCAACAACAACAACAAAACAACAATAACAACAACTACTACAACAAGGACGACGACGAGAACGACGGCGACAACGACAACAACGACAATAATGAGACGAACGGCAACAATGATAACAACAAAGACGACAACAACGACAACAAGGCAACAATGACAACAACAACAACAACAAAAACAACAAAAGCGACGACGACAACGACAACAAAAATAACAAAAACAACAACAACAACGACAACAACAACAACAAGGACAATGACGACAACGACAATGACGACAATAATGACAATGACAAAAGCAACGACAAAAAAATGACAATAGCAACAACAACCAAAATAGGGACATCAACGACAACCAGAACAACAACAACAACGACAATAGCGAAAACAACGATATCAACGACAATAATAACAACAAAGACAACGAAGACGACGATAACGATGACAATGACAACGACGATGATGATGACGATGATGACGACGATGACAACAACAACCATAAGGACGACGACGACAGGGATAACCACAACAACAACGATGACAATGACGAGAACAACGAGAAGAACGGTAACAACAACAATGACAATAGCTATATTAACTTCAACAGTGACAATAACGACAATAACATAAATAACAACAACAACAACAACATAAATAACAATAACGAAAACGACTACGACGACAGGAACAATAACAACAACAACATAAATAACAACAACAACAACAACAACAACAATGAAGATGACGACGACGATGACGTCAACAACAACAACAACAACAACAACAACAACAACAACAACAACAACGAAGACGACGAGGATGACAACAACCACAATAAAAACAACAACATAAATAACAACAACAACAACAACAACGAAGACGACGACGACGACAACAACAACAACATCAACAACAACGACAACAACAACAACAACAAAAACGAAAAGAACAACAACATCAAGAGCAAAAACAACAACTATAACGACGACGACGACGACAGAGACGACAACAACGATAATGATGAGAACAACAACAACGACGACAATAACAAAAAGAACGACAAAAACGACAACGACAACAACGACAACAACAACATAGACGACAAAAACAACAACAATGACAACAACAACAACAACAACAATAACAACAAGAAAAATGACAAGAACAACAAGAACAACAAAAAGAACAATGACGACGATGACAACGACGACAACAAAAACAAGAACAACAAGAACAACAAGAACAACAAGAATAATGACGACGACGATGACAACAAGAACAATGAAGACGACGACGACGATGACGACAACAACGAAAACAACAACAAGAAAAACAACAACAACAACAACGACGACAACAACAACAACGAAAATTACAACAACGAAAACAAAAAAAACAACAAAAAACAACGAGGAGGACGATGACGATGACTACAACACCAACAAAAACAAGAACAACAAGAAAAACGACAACAACAACGAAGACGACGATGACGATGACAATAAGAACAAGCACAACAACAGCAGCAACAACAACAACCACAAAAACAACAACAACAACAACAACAACCACAACAACAGCAACAACGATGACGATCACGAGAATGAAGACGATGATGACGACGATGATGACGATGCCGACGATGACGACTACAACAACGACAACAACAACAATAACAACAGCCACAACAACAACAACAACAACAACCACAACAACAACAACAACAACAACAACAACAACGAGAACAAGAAGAAGAAGAAGAAGAAGAAGAAGAAGAAGAACGACGACGACGACAACAATGACAACAACAACAATTACAACAACAACAAAGACAATAGTGAGAACAACGACAAAAGCGACAGCAACAACGACGACAACAACAACAACAACAACAACAACAACAAGAAACACAACGAAGATGACGATGACGACGATGACGACAACAACAACAACAACAACAACATCAACAACAAACAACAACAAAACCACCACCAACAACAACAAAACAACAATAACAACAACTACTACAACAAGGACGACGACGAGAACGACGGCGACAACGACAACAACGACAATTATGAGACGAACGACAACAATGATAACAAAAACAACGACAACAACGACAACAACGTCAACAAGGCAACAATGACAACAACAACAACAACAAAAACAACAAAAGCGACGACGACAATGACAACAACAATAAAAAAACAACAACAACAACGACAACAACAACAACAACAAGGACAATGTCGACAACGACAATGACGAAAAAAATGACAATGACAAAAGCAATGACAACAACAACAAAAAATGACAACAACAACAACAACGAAAACAGGGACATCAACGACAACCAGAACAACAACAGCGACAACAACGATATCAACGACAATAATAACAACAAAAACAACGAAGACGATATTAACGATGACAATGACAACGACGATGATGATGACGATGATGACGACGATGACGACTACAGAACAACAACAACCATAAGGACGACGACGAGAGCGATGAATACAATGACAACGACGATGATGATGACGATGATGACGACGATGACGACTACAGAACAACAACAACCATAAGGACGACGACGAGAGCGATGAATACAATGACAACGATGAGGATGACGAGAACAACGAGAAGAACGATAACAACAACAACAATTACAACAACTATACTAACTACAACAATGACAATAAGGACAATAACATAAATAACAACAACAACAACATAAATAAATAACAATAACGAAGACGACGACGACGACAAGAACAATAACAACAACAACATAAATAACAACACCAAGAACAACAATGAACATGACGACAACGACGACGGCAAGAACAACAACAACAACAACAACAACAACAACAACGAGGACGACGACGATGACAACAACAACAATAAAACCAACAACATAAATAACAACAAGAACAAGAACAACAACAACAACGAAGACAACGATGACGACAACAACAACAACAACAACAAAAACAACAAAAACAAAAACAACAACAACATCAAGAACAAAAACAACAACAAAGACGACGACGACGATAGAGACGACAACAACGATAATGATGAGAACAACAACAACAACGACAATAACAAAAAGAACGACAAAAACGACAACGACAACAACAACAACAACAACAAAGACGACAAAAACAACAACAATGACAACAACAACAACAACAACAACAACAACAAGAAAAACGACAACAACAACAAGAACAACAAAAAGAACAATGACGACGATGACAACGACGACAACAAAAACAACAACAACAAGAACAACAAGAATAATGACGACCACGATGACAACAAGAACAATGAAGACGACGACGATGATGACGACAACAACAACAACAACAACAAGAAAAACAACAACAACAACAACAACGACAACAACAACAACAAAAAGAAAAACAACGACAACGAAAAGAACAACAAAAAACAACGAGGAGGACGATGACAATGACTACAACAACAACAACAACAAGAACAACAAGAAAAACGACAACAACAACGAAGACGACGACAATAAGAAAAAGAACAACAACAGCAACAACAACAACAACCACAAAAACAGCAACAACAACAACAACCACAACAACAGCAACAACGATGACGATAACGAGAATGAAGACGATGATTACGACGATGATGACGATGCCGACGATGACGACTACAACAACGACAACAACAACAATAAAAACAACAACAACAACAACAACAACAACGAGGACGACATGGACGACAACGATGACGACGACGACCACCACCACCACCACGAAAACGATGATGAAAGACACAACAACAACAACAAAAACAACAAGAACAAGAACAACAACAACAACAATGACGACTACGACGACAACAACAACAACAACAACAACAACAACAATTGTGACAACAACGAAAAAAGCGACAGCAACGACAACAACACGAACAACAACAACTACTACTAGTACTACAACGAAGATGACGATGACAACGACGACAACAACAACAACAACAACAAAACAAAAATAACCACAACAACAACAACAACAACAACAACAACAACAACCACAACCAAGACGACGATGACGACGACGACAACAACAACAACAATAGCAACAAAAACAACAACAACAAAAAGAACAACAACAACAACAACAACAACAACAACAAAACAACAATAACCATAACGACAACAACAACAACAAGGAGGACGACGAGAACAACGATAACGACGACAATGATGACAACAACGACAATGGCGAGAACAATGTGTACAACGATAACAACAACAACGACGACAATAACGACAGAAACGACAACAACGACAATGGCGAGAACAATGACTACAACGTCAACAACAACAACAACAACAACAACAACCACAAAGGCGTCGACGACGATGACGACAACAACAACTAAAACAACAACAACAACGACAACGACAACAACAACAATAACAACGTCGGTGCACTAGTGCCCCCAACATGTGCACAGGCGCGAAGAGCCCCCGCCGGCAGGGCATGGCAGGACCCAGACAAGATATAACCCGCAAGATTATCAAGGCCTCGGCAAGCCTGCCTTGCCGGGAAGATGACCAAGGCCACGCCCATTTGGTGGGCGTGATGAACTGACCAAGTACAACACCTCGGCAAGCCTCCCTTGTCAGGATGACAACCGAAGTCCCCGGCAAGCTCACCTGCCGGGACGAAGACCCAAGGCCCCGGAAACTCCTTGTCGGGATTACGGGGCTGGGCATTTGAGGGCAACCGCCCTTGCCATAGTGCCACCGCCCCAAGTTCCAGCGCCTTCCGCATGCGCCAGAGCAGCATCCAAGTGTCGAAACATCGGGATACGTGTCTTCACCAGCACATCACTAACAAGGACAAGACGTGCATTTAATGCACCTGACAGCGGTAGATGGATAAGCACCGCTCTAGGTTCACTGTAACTCCTTGTGAACCAACCATCGAGCACTATAAGTGACCCCTTTGCCTATAAAAGGAGGCCTTTATCTCATTTATAAGGGGTTTAACTCTTTGGACATTGACTCATAACATGATCATCAACAGTCACTGTCACAAACAACAAAACGCTTAATACAATCAGACAAGCAGGACGTAGGGTTTTACGCGTAAGCGGCCCGAACATGGGTAAAAAGGCTTGTCGGGTGCTGATCATTAGCTCTGCTCTTCATGTCACCTATCCCTTCGCTACGATCACTAGGGTTTCATGTTGATTCCCATAGGTGTCGACCTCGCACCGCCGACATCTTCGGCGCGCCAGGTAGGGGGTGTGGAGTCTTGCTCAAATCTGAGCAAACTCAACACTAGATTCTTGGAAGTTTGGGCGCTACGCCGCGTTACCTCGGAAACGGGGTACCGCGGCGGATGCTCTGTTCTGCTACGGCTTCCCAAGGCCTACGCGAGCGCGTTCCTATGCGAGCACGGTGCAGGGAGGCGGAGGCTCCAAAGGCGGCGCCGTCAGGCCGATGCGTCGCTCGGGGCCAACGCGTAGTTGTCGAGGGCACGCGTGGGTGCTTCACAGAGGCCTCGGTGCATACTCCGGCGGACGCACCTCTGCGGAGTGATGCATAGTCGTTGAGGATGCACGACACGGTCCCGAAGCCCTGGCGCACACTCCAGCGACACACCTAGCAAGAAGAAGGCAAACGGGTTACACCCTGGCCAACTGTTTCTCCAAACGACGGTCGCGGACTGTCAGCAAGAAGTCTTTGCCGGGGAAAAACACGTCGGGAGCGGTAATTTCCTGCTTGCCGGGTACTCCGACGCCCGGGCAAAAGATTCAAGCGCCATGCAACCACGACGTGAGCAGATAAGTTTTAAGTTTGAGATTCAGATCTGAAGTAGATAGATTCTTTGTTTTCCCCATTAAAAGATTCCAATCTTTGTGCGTGGAGTCTGCGCATACTGGGACCTTTCCAAAGATCAGTGCACCTTGTCTTTGTTTCGAACTCGTTCGAACGACCTGAGCGGCCACAGAGGGCGTTCAAACTGTTTCGAACCTGATCAACAGAGCAAGCTGCTACATAACACCCGATTTCGTCTCAAGTTGCGCTTGGCGATTTCTATGGTTGCACTGAACGCGGCAAGGAGCCTTGCCAGTAGTTGCCGGCAAGATCACAGATTATGCAAAGGCGAACCATACAAAGAATAGAATTGGAAAAAGGGAAATTAGGCTTTTCATTGATTTGCTTGGGATATTCTCAAACATATTACATGGATGATATGATCTACTCTAACCTAGAACCAATGTCTTTGCCGAGGAACTACGCTCGCCGGACTGGAGTTTAGGAAGACCTGGAGCAACCCTCCGCGCGATCCAGGCTGGTTCCTCCGGGACCAGCATTGCGCGGAGGAGAACAAGGTCAGGAGAGATAGAGGAGCAGAAGTCCAGGCACTGACGGGAAGATGAGGCAGCTCCGGTCGGTCCGACGCGGGAGAGAGCGAGTGGTGGACTGCAGTGATGGTACGTTTGGCGTTTAGCCTGAGGGCAAGTCATCGTCTGCAGACCAGGTCAGCAGCGGGCCTATCCCGCTTTCACTGTCATCACCATCCGTCCCTTCCTCATCGCTCCCACGCGAGGAAGGGCTTTTAGTGCTGCTGGAGCTCTCTTCGCAGCAGCCGAGACGCGCACCTGAGCTCCCATATAGCTTAATGGAGAGCACGTTATCCACCATCCTCTTGAAGCGGAGAACGCGCCTATCCCAGAGGCTGTGGGCGCGGGCGAAGCTTTTCCACCCGCGATCGAGGAACAGGGTCTGAGGCCCATTACGCTCTGCACCCACCGGCACGGCGCCATTGCCTTAGCCATGCATGCGAAGCCATAGGGTCAGGGACCCCTCTCCTTCCGTTGCCTCGGCAAAGACACCACGGAGTCGGAGGCGGGACCGGACGGGTCCCCGTAACTGGACGAGGAACTCCATCGGGTTCCTTCCGACGTGGTCCGCCATAGGAGCAAGCCTCAAAGAAGGCGGAGGCGCTCGAGTAGCGCTCCGCCTGCCCCGGCCTCGACCACCACGACAACTGCGACCCCTCGCCCTTCCTCCGCCACGGGCGCTTGGGCCATCTTCCGCCGCTGCGCCCCCAGAAGTTGTGGTATGATCCGGATGGGGGCGAGGGCCACCTGCAGACACAAGAAGATTATGAAGATCAAGGCTGAGGAGTTGGTGGATTCAGAAGGAGTTGGGTGAGCAAAATCCCTCGCAAACTATGCCAATTTATAGGACGGGGCGCGGGGGCTAGCCTCCGTTGCTCCGGGAGCCACCACCCCTCTCGCCCAATCGCTCGAGCTCACGGGCAAACAGAGAACGGCCCTACTGCACCAATGCATGCACGGGCGGGACCAACCACTACTACGCCTTTTTAGGCCACGTCTACCACCTGTCCATCCATAACTGTGCATGCCACGGGCGTGGCAGAGGCATTTAAGGAGGTGGAAAGGCTACTCCGTGCATGACCCACCCACTTCACACGCCCAATGCACAACGTGGGGAAAAGCAACCGCTAGTGGATCCAACCATGAAGGCCCGTGCACCTCTTAGGCCCTGGCCCAACAACGATTCGCGGGCGTGTGTGGCCCAGGCTCGGGGGCTCCTGTCGGTGCACTAAAGACTGTGGTCCCTTGTGCCCCAGACTTGTGCACAGGCGCGAAGAGCCCCTGTCGGGAGGGCATGGCATGACCGAGACAAGATACAACCCCCATGATTATCAAGGCCTTAGCAAGCCTGCCTTGCCGGGAAGATGACCAAGGCCACGCCCATTTGGTGGGCGTGATGAGATCACCAAGTACAAGACCTCGGCAAGCCTCCCTTGCCGGGATGACGACCGAAGTCCCCGGCAAGCTCACTTGCCGGGACGAAGACCCAAGGCCCCGGCAAGCTCCTTGCCGGGATGACAGGGCTGGGCACTAGAGGGCAACCGCCCTTGCCACAGTGACACCGCCCCAAGTTCCAGAGCCTTCCGCATGCGCCAGCACAACGTTCAAGTGTCGTAACACCTGGATACGTGTCTTCACCAGCACATCGCTGACAAGGACAAGACGTGCATTTAATGCACTTGACAACGGTAGATGGATAAGCACCGCTCAAGTTTTAATGTAACTCCTCGTGAAGCTACCATCGAGCACTGTAGGTGACCCCTTTGCCTATAAAAGGAGGCCCTTAGCTGATTCATAAGGGGTTAGACTCTTTGGACATTGACTCATAAGACGATCATCAACAGTCACTGTAACAACCAACAAAACGCTTAATACAATCAGACAAGCAGGACGTAGGGTTTTACGCGTAAGCGGCCCGAACCTGGGTAAAAAGCCCTGCCGGGAGTTGATCGTCAGCTCTGCTCTTCACGTCACCTCTCCCCGCCCTACGATCACAAGGGTTTCAGGTTCATTCCCATATGTGTCGACCTCGCACCGCCGACAAATAACAACAAGGACGATGACGACAACGATAATGATGAAAACAATGACAATGACAAGAACAACGACTACAAAAATAACAAAAACAATGACAACAACAACAACAACAAACACATCGACATCAACGACAACAACAACAACAACGACCACAACGACAACAACGACAATAACGATATCAACGACAACAATGACAAAAAAACAACAAAGATGACGATAACGATGACGACGACGCCGACGATGATGACGATGATGATGACGACGACGACGACGATTACAACAACAAAAACAACAACCATAAGGACGACGATGACTACGACGACATCAACGACAACGACGAAAATGACGAGAACAACGAGAAGAACGATAACAACAACAAGAATGACAACAATGACATTAACGAAAACAGTAACAACAACGACAACAACAACAAGAACAACAACAACAATAACAACGAAGACGACGACGATAGCAACAACAACAACAATGACAACAACGACAACAACAACAACAACAACAACAACAACAACAACAACAACGACGACGACAACAACAACAACAAGAACAAGAACAACAACAACAACAACAACAACAACAAGAACAAGAACAACAACAACAAAAACATAAACAACAACAACACCAACATAAACTACAACAACAACAACAACAACACCACCAACAACAACAACCACGACGACGACGACGAGGACAGAGACGACAACAACGATAATGATGAGAACAATGACAACAACGACAATAAAAACAACAACGACAAAAATGACAACAGCAAGAACAACAACAACAACGACAAAAACAACAAAAACAACAACAACAACAACAACAACAACAACAACAACAACAACAACGACGACGACCATGACGATGACGACGATGACGACAATGACGACGACGACGACAAGGACGAGAACAACGACAACAACAATAACAACGACAAAAGCGGCATCAACGACAACAACAACAACAACAACAATAATAACAACAACAACAACAACAAAAACAACAACAGCGACAACGACAACAACGGCAACAACGATATCAACGACAACAACAAGAACAACAAAACAACAAGAAGAACAACAAGAACAACTACAACAACAACATGAACAACGAAGACGACGACGACGACAACAACAACAACAAGAACAACAATAGCAACAACAATAGAAACAACAACAACAACGACAATAACAACAACAATGACAACCACGACGACGACAATAACGACGAAAATGAAGACGATGACGACTATGAGGACAATGACGACGACGACAACAACGACAATAAAAAAACAACGACGACGATGGCGGCGACAACGATAATGACTACGATGACGACAACGACAACGATGATAACAACGACAATAACGAGAACAACGAAAACAACGTCGACAAGAACAACAACGACAATAGCAACAATAACGACAACAACAACAACAATAACGACAAAAACAACGACGACGACAACAACAACAACAACAACAACAACAACAACAGAAAGAACAATGACGAAGACAACGACGACAACAAGAACAACAAAAAAACAATAAGAACAACAACGACGACGATGACAACAAGAACAATGAAGACGACGACGACAACAACAACAACAAAAACATTAACAACAACAACAACAACAACAACAACAACAACAAGAACAACAAGAACAAAAAGAACAACAACAAGAACAATGACGATGACAACGATGACAACAACGACAATGATGACAACAACGACAATGATGAGAATAAAGACAACAACAACAACGACGACGACGACGAGAACAACAACGACAACAATGACAACAAAACAACAACAAAAAACAACGAGGACGACGACGATGATGACTAGAACAACAACAACAAGAACAACAAGAAGAACAACAACAACAATGAAGACGACAACAAGAACAACAACAACAACAATAACAACCACAACAACAAGAAGAACAACAACAACAACAATAACAACAACATAACAACAACAACAACAATAACAACAACAACAATGACGACGACGACAATGAAGACGATGACGATGATGATGATGACGATGACAACAACAAAAACAACAACAACAACAACAAAGATAACAACAACAACGAAAACAACAACGACGACGACGAAAATGAGGACGACAACAGCAACAACAGAAGCAACACTAGCAGCCGCAACAACAACAACGACGACGACGACAAAAACGGCAATGACTACGATGACGATGACAACAACGACGACAGCAACGACAATGACGAGAACAACGACAACAACAAAAACAACGACAACAACAACAACAACAACGAAGACGAGAATGACGATGACAACGATGATGACGACGACGACAAGAACAACAACAACAACAACACCAACAACAAAAACAACAACAACAACAACAGCAACAACAACAACAACAACAACAACAACAACAACAATGACAACAACAACAACAACGACGACGACGACGGCGACAACGACGACGACGACAATGACGAAAACAACGACAAGGACAAGAACAACGACAACAACGACTACAACATTAACAACGATAACAACTATAACAACGACAAAAGCGGCAGCAATGACAACAACAACAACAACAACAACAACAACAACAACAACAACAACAACGACAACGACGACGAGGGGAATGACAATAACGACAACAACTAGAACATCAAAAACAATAGCAAGAACAACAAGAACAACAACATGAATAGTGAAGACGACGATGACGACAACAACAACAACAACAACAACAACAACAACAACAACAACAACAACAACGACAACAACAACAACAATGACAACCACGACGACGACAACAATAACGATGACAATGAAGACGATGACGACGATCACAACAACGATAATAAAAAAACAAAAAAAACAGCAGAAGTAGAGGCTGCAACAAGAAGAACAAAAACAACAACAACGACGACGATGGCGACGACAACGATGATGACTACGATGACGACGACGACAACGATGATAACAACGACAATGACGAAAACAACGACAACAGCGATAACAACAACAACGACAACAACAAAAACAACAATGACAACAACAACAACAACAACAACGAAGACGACAATGATGATGACGACAACAATGATGACAACGATGACGATCACAATAACAAAAATAATAAAACAACAACAATAACAACAACAACAACAACGAAGACGACAACCACCACCACCACCACGAAGACGACGACAACCACCACCACAACAACAACAACAACCACAACTACAACAACAACAGCCACAACAACAACAACAACAACAACAACAACAACAACAACAACAACAACAACAAGAACAACAACAAGAAGAAGAAATACAACAACGACAACAACGACGACGACAACAACCATAACAACAACAATAACAACAACAACGACGACGAAAGTGTCAACAACAACAACAACCACAACGAAGACGACGATGACGATGACGACGACGACGACAACAACAACAACAACAACAACAATAACAAGAACAACAACAACAAACAACAACAATAACAACAAAACAACAATAACCACAACAACTACAACAAGGATAACGACGAGAACGGCGGCGACAAAGACAACAATGAAAATAACGAGAAGAACGACAACAATGATAATAACAACAACAACCACAACAACGACAACACCGACAACAAGGCAACAACGACAACAATAACAACAACAACAACATCAACAACAACGAAGGCGACGACGACGAGGACAACAACAACAACAAAAACAACAATAACAATGACAACAACAACAACAACAAGGACGATGACGACAGCGACAATGACGACAATAATGACAATGACGACAACAACGACAACATCTAGAACAGAAACAAAAAAAATAATGACAACAGCAACAACAACGAAAACAGCGATATCAATGACGGCAACAACAACAACAACAACGACGACGACGAAAACAACGACAACAACGACAACAACGACTATAACGATATCAACAACGAGAGCAACGACAACAACGACAACAACGAGAGAAACGACAACAACGAGAGAAACGACAACAATGGCAACAATGAGAACAACGACAACAACGAGAGCAACGACAACAATGGCAACAACGAGAACAACGACAACAACGAGAGCAACGACAACAACGAGAACAACAACGGCAACAACGAGAACAACGACAACTACGAGAGCAACGACAACAACGGCAACAACGACAACAACGAGAACAACGACAACAACGAGAGCAACGACAACAATGACAACAACGACAACAACGAGAGCAACGACAACAACGGCAACAACGACAACAAAAACAACGAAGGCGACGACGGCGATGACGACAACAACAACAAAAACAACAACAACAACGACAATAACAACCACAACATCGGTGCACTAGTGCCCCAGACTTCTGCACGGGCACGAAGAGCCCCCGCCAGCAGGGCATGGTTGGTCCCAGACAAGATACAACCAGCAAGATTATCAAGGCCTCGGCAAGCCTACGTGGCTGGGAAGATGACCAAGGCCACGCCCATTTGGTGGGCGTGATGAACTCACCAAGTACAAGACCTCGGCAAGCCTCCCTTGCCAGGATGACGATCGAAGTCCCCGGCAAGCTCACTTGCCGGGACGAAGACCCAAGGCCCCAGCAAGCTCCTTGCCGGGACGAAGACCCAAGGCCCCAGCAAGCTCCTTGCCGGGATGACGGGGCTGGGCACTAGAGGGCAACCGCCCTTGCCACAGTGCCATTGCCCCAAGTTCCAGCGCCTTCCGCATGCGCCAGAGCAGCGTCCAGGTGTCGAAACACCGGGATACGTGTCTTCACCAGCACACCGCTGACAACGACAAGACGTGCATTTAATGCACTTGACAGCGGTATACGGATAAGCATCGCTCTAGGTTCACTTTAACTCCTCGTGAACATACCATCGAGCCTTGTAGGTTACCCTTTTGCCTATAAAAGGAGGCCTTTATCTCATTCATAAGGGGTTAGACCCTTTGGAAATTAACTCATAACACGATCATCAACAGTCACTCTAACAAACAACAAAACGCTTAACACAATCAGACAAGAAGGGCGTAGGGTTTTACGCGTAAGCGGCCCGAACGTGGGTAAAAAGGCTTGTCGGGTGCTGATCGTTCGCTCTGCTCTTCACCTCAGCTATGCCCGCGCTATGATCACAAGGGTTTCACGTTGATTCCCATAGGTGTCGACCTCGCACAACCGACATCTTCGGCGCGCCAGGTAGGGGGTGTGGAGTCTTGCTCAAATTTGAGCAAACTCAGCACTAGATTCTTGGAAGTTTGGGCGCTATGCCTCGTTCCCTCAGAAATGGGGTACCGCGGAGGATGCTCTGTTCTCCTACGGCTTCCCAAGTCCTGCGCGAGCGCGTTGCTACACGAGCGCGGGACAGGGAGGAGGACGATCCAAAGGCGGTACCGTCAGGCCGATGCATCGCTCGGGGCCAACGTGCAGCTGTTGAGGGCGTGTCTGGGCGCTTCACACAGGCCTCGGTGCATACTCCGGCGGACGCACCTCTTTGCTGGAGAAAAAGCCGTAGGGAGCGGTAATTTCCTACTTGCCGGGAACTCCGATGCCCCGGCAAAAGATTCAAGCGCCATGCAACCACGACGTGAGCAGATAAGTTTTAAGTTTGAGATTCAGATCTGAAGTAGATAAATTCTTTGTTTTTCCCTTTAAAAGTTTCCAATCTTTGTGCATGGAGTCTGTGCATACTGAAACCTTTCCAAAGATTAGTGCACCTTGTATTTGTTTCGAACTCGTTCGAACGACCTGAACAGCGATAGAGCGCCTTGAAATTGTTTCGAACCTGATCAACAGAGCAAGCGGCTACGTAGCACCCGATTTCATCTCAAGCTGCGTTTGGCGATTTCTATGGTTGCACTGAACGCGGCAAGGAGCCTTGCCTGTAGTTGCCGGCAAGCTCCCAGATTATGCAAATGGAATCATACAAAGAATAGAATCGGAAAAAGGGAAAACATTCTTTTCATTGATTTGTTTGGGATATTCTCAATCATATTACATGGATGATACGATCTACTCTAACCTAGAACCACTGTGTCTGCTGAGGAACTACGCTCGCCGGACTGGAGTTCAGGAAGACATGGAGCAACCCTCAGCGTGATCCAGGTTGGTTCCTCCGGGACCAGCATTGCACGAAGGAGACGAGGCCGGGAGAGATGGAGGAGCAGAAGTCCAGGCGCTGACGGGAAGATGAGGCAGCTCCGGTCGGTCCGGCGTGGGAGAGAGCGAGCAACAGACTGCGGTGATGGTACGGCTGGCGGTTAGCCCGAGGGCAGGTCCTCGTGTGTAGACCATGTCTGCAGGGGGCCTGACCCACTTTTGCTGTCGTCACCATCCGTCCCTTCCTCGTGGCTCCCATGTGAGGAAGGGCTTTCAGTCCCGCTCGAGCTCTCTTCGCAGCAGCAGAGACGCGCACCTGAGCTCCCATATAGCTTAATGGAGAGCACGTTATCTGCCATCCTCTTGAAGTAGAGAACGTGCCTATCCCAGAGGCTGTGGGCGCGGGCGAAGCTTTTCCACCCGCGGCCGAGGAACAGGGTCCGAGGCCCAGTACGCTCCGCAACCAACGGCACAGCGCCATTGCCGCCGCCATGCATGCGAAGCCACAGGGTCGGGGACCCCTCTCCTTCCGTTGACTCGACGAAGACACGAGTGAGTCGTTTGCGGGACCGGACGGGTCCTCGTAAGTGCACGAGGAACTCCATCGGGTTCCTTCCGACGTGGTCCGCCACAGGAGCAAGCCTCGAAGAAGGCGGAGGCGCTAGAGTAGCGCTCCGCCTCCCCCGGCCTCGTCCTCCACGACGACCGCGACCCCTCGCCCTTCGTCCACCAAGGGCGCTCGGGTCGTCTTCCGCCGCGGCGCCCCCAAAGCTGTGGCATGATCCGAACGGGATCCTCTCGCCGCCCTGGCGGCCTACGGTGGCCGACCCCGTCCCCTAACCCTGGTTAGGAGCGAGCGCCACCGCAAACACAAGAAGATTCTGAACACCAAGGCTAACGAGTTGGTGGATTTAGAAAGAGTTGGGTGATCAAAACCCCTCGCAAACCCTCCCAATTTATAGGACGTGGCGTGGGGGCTCGCTTCCCTTTCTCCGGAAGCCACCACCCCTCTCGCCCAATCGCTCGAGCTCACGAGCGAACAGAAAAGTGCCCTGCTGCACCAATGCATGCACGGGCGGGCCCAGCCAATACTGCGCCTTTTAGGCCACGTCTGCCACCTCTCCATCCATAACTGCGCATGCCACGCGCGTGGCAGAGGCATTTCAGGAGGTGGAAAGGCCACTCCGCGCAAGACACCCCACTTCGCGCGTCCAATGCACAACGTGGGGAAAAGCAACCGCGAGCGGATCCAACCATGAAGGCCCGTGCACCTCTTAGGGCCTGGCCCAACAACGCTTCGCGGGCATGTGTGGCCCAGGCTCGAGGGCTCCTGTCAGTGCACTAAAGACTGGGGTCCCTAGTGCCCCAGACTTGTGCACGGGCGCGAAGAGCCCCTGTCGGCAGGGCATGGCAGGACCCAGACAAGATACAACCCCCAAGATTATCAAGGCCTCGGCAAGCCTGCCTTGCCGGGAAGATGACCAAGGCTACGCCCATTTGGTGGGCGTGATGAACTCACCAATTACAAGACCTCGCCAAGCCTCCCTTCCCGGGATGACGACCAAAGTCCCCGGCAAGCTCACTTGCCGAGGCGAAGACCCAAGGCCCCGGCAAGCTCGTTGCCGGGATGACGGGGCTGGGCACTAGAGGGCAACCGCCCTTGCCAGAGTGACACCGCCCCCAAGTTCCAGCGCCTTCCGCATGCGCTAGCGGAGCGTCCAAGTGTCGGAACACCTGGATATGTCTTCACCAGCACATCGCTGACACGGACAAGACGTGCATTTAATGCACTTGACAACGGTAGATGGATAACCACCGCTCAAGGTTCGCTGTAACTCCTCGTGAACCTACCATCGACCACTGTAGGTGACCCCTTTGCCTATAAAAGGAGGCCCTTAGCTCATTCATAAGGGGTTAGACTCTTTAGACATTGACTCATAAGACGATCATCAACAGTCACTGTAACAAACAACAAACCGCTTAATACAATCATACAAGTAGGACGTAGGGTTTTATGCGTAAGCGGCCCGAACCTGCGTAAAAAGGCTTGTCGGGTGCTGATCGTTAGCTCTGCTCTTCAGGTCACCTCTGCACGCCCTACGATGACAAGGGTTTCACGTTCATTCCCATAGGTGTCGACCTCGCACAGCCGACAAACAACAGCAAGGACGATTACGACAACGACAATGACGAAAACAATGACAATGACAAGAACAACGACAACACAAACAACAAAAACAATGAGAACAGCAACAACAACAAAAACATCGACATCAACGACAACACCAACAACAACGACAACAACGACAACAACGACAATAAACATATCAACGACAACAATAACAACAAAAACAACAAAGATGACGATAAGGATGACGACGACGCCGACGCT
>NC_058521.1:276856671-276866671 GCF_904849725.1 Hordeum vulgare subsp. vulgare | reverse complement strand
GTCGGCGGAGGTTAGACGGGAGCTACAGCCTCGGCAGCCTGAAACTGCACCCACGGCCATCGGAACCCTTCCGCTTCGGGAGGAGCTCAACATATAGGACCCCGGGGGATGTTGCATCGACAGTTCTCAAGGACGCGCGCCCGGAGCACTTCACCTCAAAGATCAACTAAAGGGGGAAGAAATGGTGGAGCAATGCCACGGAAGGAGTAACGCCAAAAAAGCCTCGCACAAGAACGCGAAGGCAGAGAGGAGGACCAAAGAACGGGGGTCAAGGTGGAGCGCATGGATATGGTAATGCGAAATCACTGTATTGATGAAGCACGAGAATGGTGGCAGTACACCAGAAATGAGGACGTGGAAATGGAGAGGAACTGCGAGGGACGCTCCCTCCCTCCGAGGCCATGATCCCTGCCAGATCTCGGTGCCTCCCCCCACTCATTGAGTTGGCAACAACTACCAGCTGAATTCAACCCCTCGAGGTTCACCACCGTAGGCCGTCCCAACATGGGCCAGGGCGCCGCCGGACGGTCGGGCCCCATGAGCTTCCACATTTTCCCCCTTTATGAGGCATGACAGAGAGAACAAGGCAACAACGACATGACACGCGTGGGTCAGAAGAAGAACCGGCGGCTGGATCGACAGAAGGAAGAGCGAGCGGCGGCAAGGAGAGGGGGCGGAGACGGTCGGCAGACGCAGGTTAGGAGATGCTGCGTGGAGAGGACGGGCTCGCCGTTTTAAAGGCCCGGCCCATAGGTGTTTAGGGCCCGCGACACTTCGGGCCACCCACAAGGCTCCGCCAAGAAGCCAATCAAGGCGCGCCTTGGGCCCGAGGGCTATTGTCGGCATTCTAGGAATGGGGGTACCCAGACCTACCTGCCTGCATCCCGGGGGCTAAGCCTCGCGAGGAGGAGAAGCATCAGGACCCGCCGAGGACCTCCTCATGACCCCTCCGGAGTAGGGTACATTCCGAGGCAAGGCCGGGCCTCATGAGTAAAGGGTGACGCCAGGAAAGGACAAGCGTGCAGCAGATGGCAGGACTAGGCAGTTTCCCCTTTAGTGCAAAGGAGGTGGGAGCGTACGACGGTTCCAAAGGCATCTTCCAAAGGTTTCCCTTCTGTTGCAAAGAATCCGCCACCACCCGCCAGCAGGGTAAACATCATCCTCGGGCCCATCCCTGCAGCGCAGGCAAGTACTTTGCACGCAAAGACCACCTTTGGGAAGGGGCGCATGTTCCCCTGACCCCCTTTAAAATTGGCCGCTATGGGATCCCTTCCCGCCTGTCGGGGAAAACCAACACTTATGGGAAACTCGAGGAGTCCCACGATCGTTTGGCGGGGAGAGAGAGGTACGGCATCGAGAGCGGAACAAGCGATCAACACCGGCAAGGTCTTATTTACCGAGGTTCGGGCCGCTTGACGCGTAAAACACTAGTCCTACTTAGTTTGTATTGTGTGCATATTGTAGGGTGGTTTGCTACAGTAACTTAGTAGGTGATTAGGGAGTCTCTGGTCCCCAAAAAATTCAACCCCTAAGAATGAGCTTTGAGCCTCCTTTTATGGGCAAAGGGGTCACCAACAGTATGCTCACGGGATGCATAGTGAACAGTGTACACTGCTCTACTTCGTCGATGGTGTCAGGGCCAGTAAATGCCTTGTCTGACCCCTAACCTGCCGCAAGATGGTTATGACACGTACCCAGGTGAATCGACACCTGGGCCTTGTTATGGCACACGAGGGATGTGCTGGAGCGGTCGGACACATGGCGAGCGAACAGGGGCTTGCTGGCCTAGAGCCTCCATCGGGGGCCTCGCCAGTCTATGCTGCCAGTCTGGAGCCCTTGTACTTCACGCCCCTTGCAGTGAGGGAAGGGCGTGGACTCGGTGGGTCTTGTACTGCCTTTGTGCTGCTCTTCTCGGTGCACTGCCATCAGGGGCGTCGCTGATGCCAGTGGACATGTCTGGGGCACATGGGACCCCAGTCTCTAGTGCACTGACAGGAGCCCCTAGGCCTGGGCCACGCACCTGCGCGGGTCGTTGCTGGGCTAGGCCCAAAGTAGGTTATGGCCTTCCTCAGCAGACGACTTTGTAGCTTTGGAGCCGTTGCAGGCGGCCCTTCCTCACGTCGCGCATCAAACATGCGAGGTGGAGAAGTCCGCCCACAGTAGCCTCCGCATCTCCCGACGCGTTACTGCCACGCGTGAAGCATGCGCAGTAAAGGTCCGACAAGTGGCGTTCATGGCCATAATTGTCATACTTGTGGTAGGGCCCGCCCCTGCATGCATTGGTGTAGCAGGGCGGTTCCCTGCTTGCCCGTATTCATGGTTGACTCAGCGACAGGGGCGACGGTTTCTGGAGTGAGGGGAGCTCGCCCCCCGTGCCTCACCCTATGAATTAGGTAGTTTGCGAGGGGGGTTTGCTCATCCATCATCTACTGGAACATCCACCACCCCTAGCTTGCATCTGTAGAATCTTTTCTAGCTCCAGGTGGCGCTAGCCCCTAACCATGGCTAGGGGACGAGGGAGGCCACCATCGGCCGCCAGGGCGAAAAGTGGATCCCAGTCGGATCATGCCACAGCTTCAGCGGGTGCAGCTACGGAGGGCGGCATGAGCGTCCTTGGTGGCAGAGGGGCGAGGAGCCGTGGTCTCTGCGGAGGCCGTGGCCCGGGAGGCGGACTGCTACTCCAGCACCTCCGTCTTCCCCCGTGCTTGACGGACACTCGGGCGGGACGGTGCTGGAGCTTATCGTGGAGCTGCATGGCATCCTGCGGGGGCAATTTGCATCTCCCTCGCCCTCTTGCTAGGGCGATGGACGCTGCCAAGCCCCCTGTCTTGTGGTTGCACGCGTACGGTTGCTCCCACGGCGCTATGCAAGTGAACGCGGAGTACCCTAAGCCCCGTTCCATGTTGCTCGGGAAGGGCTGGAAAGCCTTTGCCTGTGCCCGAAGCCTCGAGGATAGGCATATCCTCCGCTTCAAGCTATCGGAGGATAATATGCTATCCATCAAGTTTTACGAGCACTCAGGTGTGCGTCCTGGCTGTTGTGAAGAGAGCTCGAGCGCTGCCGAATGTCGCTCCTTGAGCGATAGCGACGAGGAGGACAGCGGCGGCAGTGGCGCTCTTGGCACGTTAGGATCTCCGGGGGGGGGGGGGGCAGGTCGGAGTACGACTCCCCGAGCTCCGACTGACTGCCGGCCCTGCCGCCGAGGCCCGCTCACGCCTCTCCCCTGCCCAGTAGGGTTACTCTGCAGGAGCCCGGATCGACGCCTCGTATTTGAGGAGGTGCAAACACGGGCTCTGGCTTCTTCTTCCCCTCGGGTCGCCCTGTCTTGCGCCCTCGTTCTCCTACGCATAGTGCTGGTCCAGGAGAAACCAGCCTGGGTTGTGCCGGGGGTCGTCCCGCTTTTTGTCTTCTTGAACTTCTGTCCGACGAGCATGTCCCTCGCTGAAAGACAATGTAATAGGTTAGAGTAGCAAAAATCATTCATGTAATATGTCTGAGTTTGTTTCAAACAAATTAATGAAATGTTGTTTCCCTTGCGTGTGATCCTTCTCCTTGAATGACACGCCTTTTACATTTTCGGGAAGCTTGCCCGCGCGACTGGTCCAGCCACTAGTACTTTGAGGAACGAATCCTTAGCAGTTCTCTTGAGGGGTCATTACCGGCAAGTCTCCTTGCCGCACTCAGTACAACCATTAGATCGTCGACCGCGGCTCGAGGTGAAATAAGGTGCTATGTAGCCACTTAGACTGTTGAACCGGTTCGAAACAGTGAGAAGGTGCTATGTGGCCATTTAGGTCGTTGAACTAGTTCAAAACTTAACAAAGGCGCGCTGATCCTAACAAGGTTCCATCTACACGTAGGTTTCTCCAACTAGGTTTCAGAAAGGGAACAACCTATCTACTCTAAAATCTCAAACTGAAGTACTTATCACTTATTTGTCGTGTCGCGGCACTTCTCCCCGCGGTGCTTGGGTCTTTTGCTTGGGCTTCAGATCCCCGACAAACAGGAGACTATACTCTTCCGACAACTTCCCCTCCGGCAACGTATTTGCCGATAGTTCTCGATTGTTGTATAGAAGGGGGGTGTCGGAGCATAACTCCGTTTCCTGTTTTTCCAGGCCGTATTGATGGAACCCCCGAGCGCGTCTTTGGCGAAGACGTGGTGCTTCCGGGGAAAAAAGTGTTTGACTGGAGTGCGTGCCTCGGTTCCGGGGCCCGTAGGCGCATTCTCGACGGTTATGCACCTCCCCGTTGAGGTGTGTCGGCCGGAATATGCGCCGGAGGCCTAGCCGGAGCCCCCAGGCACACCCTCAACAGCAGCGCACTGTCCGGAGCGGTGCGTCATCCTGGCGCCTTCAAGCTCGAGGTCTCCGTTCCACCTATCTCGCGTTCGCGCAAGCGCCAGGACGCCGTTGGCGAAGTAGAGCGACCACCACTGCAACCTGCTTCGAAGGACCGCAGTGGTGCACTCAATCTCCCAAAATCTGATGCGGAACTTGCTTGAATTCGTGAAGAAGCTCTCAACCATCGTCGTCCCCCCTACCTGGCAAGCCAATGATGTTTGGAAAAACGAACACCTATGGGAAACTTGAGGAGTCCCTTGATTGTTTGGCGGGGAGGGGGAGGTATGGCGTCGAGAGTGGAACTAGCACTCAACACCGGCAAGGTTCTTATTACCCAGGTTCGGGCCAGTTGGTGCGTAAAACCCTACTCCTGCTTCGTTTTTATTATGGGCTTACCGTAGGGTGAGTTTGGTACAGTAACTTAGTAGATTATTAGGGAGTCTCTGCTCCCCAAAAGGTCCAACCCTTAAGAATGAGCTTTGGGCCTCCTTTTGTAGGTAGAGGGGTCACCACCAGTGTGCTTACAGGAGGTATAGTGAAGAGTGTCCACCTCTCTACTTCTTCGGTGTTGCCAGGGACAGTAAATGCCTTGTCTGACCCCTGACCTGCCGAAAGGTGGTTGTGACACGTACCAGGTGAATCGACACCTAGGACTTGCGCTGGCACAAAAGGGGTGTGCTGGAGCGGTCGAATTGCGGTAGAAATTTGTGAGGAAAACCTAGCGAGCGAAGAGGGACTTGGTGGCCTGGTGTCTCTGTCGGGTTACTTGGTCACCTTCCCGGCAAGGAAGGCTTGCTTGGGGCCTTGAACACATTCCCGGCAAGGAGGGCTTGCCTGGGGCCTCCCCAGTCTGTGTGAGTCTTCCCGACATGGGAAGCTTGCCAGGGTCTTGCTAATCTTCAGCTAGTCTTCCCGGCGAAGCGTGCCTGTCGGGGCCTTGGGAATCTTCCCGGCAAGGAGGGCTTGCTAGAGCCTTGCGTCTCGAGCCTCTGTATCTCACGCCCCACTTGGTGAGGGAAGGGCGTCGCCTTGGATTTCCTTGGTTGTTTTCATGCTGCGCTTCCTGGCACTCTGCTGTCAGGGGCGTTCCAAATGCCCGTGTACAAGTCTAGGGCACAAGGTACACCAGTCTCTAGTGCTCCGACAATTGTTCTTGTTGTCGTAGTTCTCATTGTTGTCGTTGTTGTCATTGTTGTCGTCGTCTTCGTTGTCGTTGTGGTTGTTGTTTTTGTTGGTGGTGGTGGTGGTGGTGGTGGTGTTATTGCTATTGTTGTTGTTGTTGTTGCTATTGCTCTTCTTTTTGTTGTTGTTGTTGTTGTTCTTGTTGTTCTCGTTATTGTTGTTCTTGTAGACATCGTCATCGTCGTCCTCGTTGTTATTGTTGTTGTTATTTTTGTTGTTGCTCTTGTTGTTGTTGTTGTTGTTGTTGTTATTGTTGTTGTTGTTGTTGTTGTTGTTGTCGCGGTCGTCGTCTTCGTTGTTGTTGTCGTTGTTGTTGTTGTCGTCGTCTTCATTGTTAAGTCGTCGTCATTGTCACCGTCGTAATCGTTGTTGTTGTTGTTGTTGTTATTGTTGTCGTTGCTGTTCTTTTTTTCGTCGTCGTCTTCATCGTCGTAATCATGTTCGTTGTTGTTTTTGTTGATGATGATGAGGATGATGATGACGATGATGTTGTTGTTGTTGTTGTTGTTGTTGTTATTTTTGTTGTTGTTGTCGTCGTCGTCGTCATCGTCGTCGTTGTTGTTTTATTATTGTTGTTATCGTTGAGGTCGTTGTTGTTGTTGTCGTCGTCGTTGTCGTTGTTATTGTTGTTGTCGATGATGTTGTTGTTCTCATCGTGATCGTTGTTTTCGTCGTTGTCGTCGTCCTCGTCATCATCGTGGTTGTTGTTGTTGTTGTTGCTGTTGTCATTGTTCTCTTCATTGTAGTTGTTGTCGTCCTTGTCATCATCATCATCGTTGTTGTTGTTGTTGTTGTTGTTGTTGTTGTTGTTGTTGTTGTCATTGTTGTCGTCACTAGTAGGAAAAGGCCTGCTAGTTGCGCACCAATTTTGGCTACTAATGGCGCACTATAGATGCGCCACTAGCATCACGCCATAAGATTTTTTTACTAATGGCGCACCACAGGTGCGCCATTAGTATGTGGTATACTAATGGCGCACTAGGCAGTGCGCCATTAGTATAGCTCATGGTGCGCCATTAGTATGCCTCCCAAGTGCGCCATTAGTATGCCTCCCAGGTGCGCCATTAATATAGCTCATGGTGTGTCATTAGTATAGTTCATGGTGCGCCATAGGTTATACTACCAGCTCTAAACATATTCAATTATTATCCTCACACCCACAAGAAGGTTCAAGATAAACACATATTACACCACAATGAATATATGTTTATAAACATGCACGTACATTGAACGCAAGTTGACAAACAAATTAACCTAGAGGAAGCATAGTTTTGACCATCTTAACAATCATCTGGAACACACAAGTCACAAAAAGATAAGGATTATTGGTTACTATGAGAGACTTCACATGGTCCAGAACACACAAGTTTGTATCTACATGCACAAAGTGCAAGCTCCAAAACACTCGAAACACCAAATGGTCTACAAGACAATAAGGTCCATGATTACAGGTTGGTTGGTCCATAAACGCTAGAGATTCATCATGTCCATGTGCATCAACAGGTTGAGTACCTGAAAACATTTTGCACAAATTTGTAAAGAAAGTGGAACCAGATCAACTTAATGGAAGAATATTCCAGTGTGATTTTTGGGATCAACTTTCAGAGTGTTTTTTATCAACTTTCGAGGTGCTTTTCCTGAAGGAATAAGTGGATCCTTTGGATAGTATATTAGAACAATCAAGTAATAACGATTTGATGGTAAAAGAAAGATATAACAGCAACCCATCCATTTGGAAAAGACCAGTTTGTGCGAGCCTTCCCGGCAAGGGAAACTTCTCGGGGTCTTGCTATTCTTCGGCAAGGGCAAGGGAAGCGGGCTTGCCGGGGACTTGGGAATCTTTCCGGCAAGGAGGGCTTGCCGGGGCCTTGCGTTTGGAGCCCTTGTCCTCCACGCCCCTCGCAGTGAGGGAAGGGCGTGGACTCGACGGATCTTGGACTCCCTTTCTGCTGCTCTTCCCGATACATTGTCATCAGGGGCGTCGCCGATGCGTGTGCACATGTCTCGGGCACAAGGGACGGCAGTCTCTATTGCACCGACAGTAACCCCCGGGCCTAGGCCACGCACGCGCGCGGGGAATTGCTGGGCCACGCCCAAAGGAGTGCGTGGACTTCCTCAGCAGGGGACACTGTAGCTTTCGAGCCGTTGCGGGCGGCCCTTCCCCACGTCATGCATCAAACGCGCGAGGTGGAGAAGTGCGCGCACAGGAGCCTCCCCACCACCCGACGCGTTACTGCCACGCGTGAAGCATGTGAAGTAAAGGTCAGGCAAGGGGCGTTCGTGGCCATAATGGACGCAGTCATGGCATGGCCCGCCCCCGCACGGATTGGTGCAGCAGGGCGGTTTCCTGTTCGCCCGTGATCATGGGTGATTGGGAGAGACGGGCGGCGGTTTCTAGAGTGAGGGGAGCTCGCCCCCCGCGCCTCTCCCTATAAATTAGGGAGTTTGCGAGGGGGTTTTGCTCATACATCAGCTCCTAGAACATCCACCACCCCTAGCTTGCATCTGTAGAATCTTTTGTAGCTCCAGGTGGTCCTCGCCCCTAAACATAGCTAGGGGACGAGGGACGCCACCATCGGCCGCCAGGGTGGCAAGGGGATCCCACTCGGATCATGCCACAACTTCAGGGAGTGCAGCAGAGGAGGGCCGCACGAGCGTCGGTGGTGGCGTAGGGGCGAGGAGCCGCGGTCGCCGCAGAGGCCGTGACCGGGGGAGGCGGCGTGCTACTCGAGCACCTCCGTCTTCTCCCGTGCTTGGCAGGCACTCGGACAGGACGGCGCTGGCGTTCGTCGTGGAGCTGCACGGCGTCCCGCGGGGCCATTTGCATTTCCCTCGCCCTTTTGCTAGGGCGATGGAGGCCGCCAAGCCCCCTGTCTTGTGGATGCGGGCGTACGGTTGCTCCCACGGTGCTATGCAAGTGCACACGGAGTACCCGAAGCGCCGCTCCATGTTGAAAGCCCACGGTGAAAGCCTTCGCCCGCGCCCACAACCTCGAGGATGGGCATATCCTCCGCTTCAAGCTAGCGGAGGATAATATGATATCCATTAAGTTTTGCGGGCGCTCAGGTGTGCGTCTAGGCTACTGCGAAGAGAGCTCGGGTGGCGCCGAATGTCCCTCCTCAAGCGATAGCGACGAGGAGGACATCAGCGGCACTGGCGCTCTTGGCACGTTAGGATCTCGGGGGGGGCAGGTCGGAGTACGACTCCCCGAGTTTCAATTGACTGCCAGCCCTACCGCCGAGGCCCGCTCAAGCATGTCCCCCGCCCGGTGGGGTTACTCTGCGGGAGCCTGCATCGATGCCTCGTCTTTGAGGAGGTGCGATCGCGGGCTCTGGCTTCTTCATCGCCACGGGTTACCCTGTCTTCCGCCCCCGTCCTCCTCCGCGTAGTGCTGGTCGAGGAGAAACCCGCCTGGGTTGCGCCGGGGGTCGTCTCGCTTTTTATCTTCTTGAACTTCTGTCCGACGAGCATGTCACACGACGAAAGACAGTGTAATAGGTTAGAGTAGCAAAAATCATTCATGTAATATGTCCGAGTTTGTTTCAAACAAATGAATGAAATGTTGTTTCCCTTGCGTGTGATCCTTCTCCTTGAATGATACGCCTTTTGCATTTTCGGAAAGCTTACCCGCACGACTGGTTGTGCCGCTAGTGCTTTGAGGAACGGATCCTTAGCAGTTCGCTTGAGGGGTCGTTACCGGCAAGGATCCTTGCCGCACTTAATGAAACCATTAGATCATCGAGCGCTGCTCGAGGCGAAATACGGTGCTATTTAGCCACTTAGACTGTAGAACATGTTCGGAACAGTGAGAAGGCACTCTTTGGTTGTTCACGTCGTTGAACTAGTTCGAAACAAAACTAAGGCGCACTGATCCTGACAAGGTTCCACCTACGTGCATGTTTCTCAAACAATGTTTGGGGTCTTCCACAAAGGGAACAACCTATCTACTCTGAAATCTCATATAAAATATTTATCATTGATGTGTCGTGCCACGACATTTCTCCTCGCGGCGCTTGGGTCCTTTGGCGGGGCCTCATATCCCCGGCAAGTAGGAGACTATACTCTTCCGGCAACTTCCCCTCCGGCAAGGTATTTGCCAACAGTTCTCGACTGTCGTATAAGAGGGGGGTTGCAGGAGCATAACTCCTTTTCCTGTTTTGCCTAGCCGTGCTGACGGAACCCCCGTTCTCACCTTTGGCGAAGACGTGATGCTTCCTGCGGGGAAAGCGTTCGGCTGGAGTCTGTGCCTGGGTTCCGGGGCCCGTAGGCGCATCCCCGTAGGCGCATTCTTCGTGGAGGTGCGTCGGCCGGAGGCCTCGCCGGAGCCCCTAGGCACACCCTCGACAGCAACGCACTGTCCCGGAGCGGTGCGCTAGCCTGATGCCTTCGAGCTCGAGGTCTCCGCCCAACTAGCCTACGTTCGCGTAGCAGGGCGCTCGCGCACGCGTCAGGAGGCCGTGGTGAAGCAGAGCGACC
>NC_058521.1:276829171-276846671 GCF_904849725.1 Hordeum vulgare subsp. vulgare | reverse complement strand
AACGAGCCGAGGTTGTATACGCCTAGGCCCCCCTGAGGACGCGGAAGGGGTCCACCCCACGCCTAGTGGAAGCCCTATGCTGAGTGCTCGGGGAGATGGAGGGGTAAATACCTAGGATGCCGAACGCGGCTTTCTCTCGTTTCTTCATTGCGTTTTAAGTTGAGGCCCACTTGGGCCTTTCCCTTTCTATTGTATGTTGAGCTGTCGAGGGCTTGCAGGTTTCTCTACTTGATGTTTTGAAAATAAAAGAAGGGCGGGGATTTCGTTTCTATGATCTCTCGCTTTGTCGAACTCGTGTTCTCTTTCCCCATTTTGCTCTGCTTGGTGTTTCACAGGAATCTCGGGAGGTGTCCCATTCTCCCGATGCAATCGCAAAAAGAGGCGGAATGCGGAATTACTGGAGCGCCAGAAAGGGGGCTCCTGGGCTCCGCCTCAAGAGCCTAACCGGTCATAACGCCACTCGCCACTGTTGGCGACGTCCGGGAGATCCGGTCGGCGCCGGGATTGGCGGGACCCCGCCTTGTGAAGCGCGAGCTCCGTGGTGGCAGGGAAATGTGCGAGACTGGGGCCTGACAATGTAGAACGGCTTGAGTGTCAAAGGGGGCTCCTAAGCAGCTTGCCTCGGGGACCTCACTGGTCACAATGCCACTCGGCCCCCCAGTGCGCCGGGGCTTTGCCTTCTGAGGAGAAACCTTGGTAACGGGTTGCACCACACGACAACAGGGAAATGCGTGGGACTGGGACCTGCAGACACAGAGTGCCGAAAGGGTCCTCAAACCGCCCCAAAATTAGGAAGGATACACCACGAACAAGCCCATGCTCGCAGGACAAATCATCATCATGGCGACATCACAGGCTGGCAACAGTCGCAGCCAGTATGGAAGCATCGCACATTCCTCGTCATCAGGGAAAACGTTAAAATTTACCCACCAGACATGACCTAGCTATTGTTAAACTTAACACATCGACCTACCAGGAGGACGAGGTTGTGAATCATAAGGACACGCCATCATCGGAGCCCACATCACGACCCTCTAAAGCAAGCATTGTCACCAGGTCTTCCACATGTACCTCGACCCATTCGGCCAGGGCTCGGATCATCTCTAGCACCGGATCCACCACCGAAGCAATGTCAATGGCGGGGTTGAGGTAAAGGAGGTGGTTGAAGATGTCCGAGGCGGCCTGACCCAAAAGGCCGCCTCTCTTCTCCTCCGCAAGCGCAAGGGCCTTCTCGGCGCCTGCCACGAGATGCTCCATGACGCGGTAGAAAAATCCCAAGTTCCTAGAGTCATCGGGAATCAAGGGCCCGGAGACGCCTTTTCCACAGATGTTCCTCAAAGCACGGGAAGCCCTCCGTTCGAGTTACCGGAACATCCTGGAGCGCTCAGGTTGAAGGCTGCGAACATGGGCTACCTCTTCGGAAGCCTATCGAACCAGGGAAGCCACGCCTTTCAATTGTTTGCACATATTGGACAGTTTACCCTCAATAGTGGCCTGCGCGTCAAGCGCGGCCTGTCGGCTTTCCACTTCCTGATCCAGCCTTCTCTGGAGGGCAATGACCTAATCTCGCAGGCAGCCACGGCGCTTGAGGAAGCGGGACTCCTGGAGCCTCAACTTCGAACTGTAATTGATAAGAAGGGAACGTCGAGCCTCCGCCACCCCCTTGTCTATATCCTCCTGAAGCTTCGCTTCATGAGAGTCAAGGGATTCCTCGGCAAGCGATAACTGGCGCTCCCTCGTCTCCAGACGCTCCTGATCGAGGCACCAATCCACCTCTACAAGCATCAGCAAGTTGGCGGATGATCGAGGACCGGTGTGGAAGGACTCCGCCGGCAGGCCCCCTAGGGAGGCCCTCGACGGAGCCTGCTCTTCAAGACAGACGATGAGGGTGCACAGCTCCCTGTGGCGATCTTCGGAGGCCCTACGCCGACAATCAGCCTCATGAGCCTCAGTGAGAGCGCGCTCGCGGGCTTCTACTGCTACAGTGAGGAATGCCTCTCTCTCTGCTCGGGCGTCCTCCCACCGCACGCGACCGAGGTTCACGGCGACCTCAAGCTGGCACCACCCCGACACAAGGTACTGGCGCTCACCTTCCCATCGGGCTTCATGACTGGCAAGCCCCGGCCAAGACGTTCAAGCTCGTTCGCAGCGGTGCGGAGCAAGCCCCATGGTGCGGCAGGTGAACCCAAGACAGGCCCCAGAATCCAGCACAGGTTCTCGCCTCCCGTACAACGAGCAGGAGAAGCGCGCAAGGAATCACCCGGCCCGAGTCCATGCCCGGGGGCTGGGGCTCCCATGGCCGTTTCATCGGCATTGAGTGCCCCATGGTGCCCCTCATCTCCATGCAGGAGGGGTCCAAGGGGAAGGCGTGGCATGGCCCCAGGAGGGGCCACATGCGAGGGGATAGGTATAACACCGAAGTACCGGAGGCCGCCACCGAAGAAGACCGTGGGGGGGTCACGTGCATGAGGCTTAGGAGACCGAGCTCAGTGGCATGCGAGAGAGGGATTCACGGGATGCCCAACGACCTCCGAAGCAGGCAGCGGTGATCCGCCTCCCCGGCCACCGAAGGGAAACCTGAAGAACAAGGGTTCAGAGGATAGGCGCATAACGGGAGGACGAGGGGGAACACAGTTGCTTACTCGTCAATGGCCATCCACTTCTTCCTCGCCGGAGGCCCTCGCGTCAGGGGGCGGCCACCCTTGGGGAACCTCCTCATCCAGTCGGCACGGGTGACCCAGCGGGGGGACCCGGCAGCCCTCGAGCGAGGCTCAGAAGTGGGTGCAGCGCTTTTCACCGTCGACCAATCACGACAGCGGCATGCCGTTCAGGGGAAGCTCGTCAGGATTGCCGTCGGTCAGCCGGGGATGCAGCTCACGCAAGACATGAGGGGAAAAGGTGACGACTTGGGTCATCATCGAGTTGTTGGGCCCTGTGTAGGCCCACAAGGGGGCGGGAGTGGCATTGGAGGGGAGCAATCCATCGACAGATAAACTCACGCACCACCATCGCCATCGTCACGCCCGCACACCTGAGCTTTTCCAGCCAAATCAAGACCGGCGCGAGCCGGGGGTCACTAAGCTCTTCGCGGTCCACCCCCGGTTAGGTATCGCGGGTGTCGGCGGATGTTGGAACAGAGCACTGCACCTCGGCAACCTCAACCTGCACCCACTGCTGCCGGAAATATTCCGCTTCAGGGAGGAGCTCAGCGTATAGGACCCCTGGGGCTGTTGCATCGACAGTTCTCAAGGACGCGCACCCGGAGTACTGCACCTTGTAGGTCAACTCAAGGGAGAAGAAATGGAAGAGCAATGCCACGGAAGGATTAACGCCAACAAAATCCTCGCACAGGAACGCAAAGGTAGAGAGGAGGACCAAAGAACGGGGGTCAAGGTGGAGCGCATGGATCTGGTAGTCCGAAAGCACCGCATTGATGAAGCCCGAGAATGGAGAGGAACCGCGGGGGACGCCCTCTCCCTCTGAGGCCATGAGCTCGGCCAGATTTGGGTGCCCCCCCACACATTGAGTTGGCAGCAACTACCAGTTGAACCTTCTTCAACCCCTTGAGGTTCACCATCGTCGACCGTTCCAACACGGGCCAAGGCGCCGCCGGGATGGTCGGGCCCCACGACCCTCCACATTTCCCCCCTTTCTGAGGCATGACGGGGTGACAAGGCAACAACGACATGACGCGCGTGGGTCAGAGGAATAACCGGCGGCTTGATCGACAGAAGGAAAAGTCGGCAGCGGAATGGATAGGGGACGAAGACGGTCGACAGATGCAGGTTAGGAGATGTTTGCTACTTCTCAAACAACAGCGCCAGAAATTGACACGTTGACGGAGACTGGGCTTGCGTTGGTTTTTCCCTTGAAGAGGAAAGGGTGATGCAACACAGGAGCAATAAGTATTTCCCTCATTTTGAGAACCAAGGTATCGATCCAGAAGAAGCGTCTCGTCAAGTCCAGAGTACCTGCGCAAACACAAACAAGCTTGCACCCAACGCTTCAACGGGGTTGTCAATCCCTTCAAGATTGTTTGCAAAGTGAGACCTAAAGGCGGAAAGTGCAACGAAGTATAAAGTGTAAGGCTGAAAATATGGTGTGGAGTAGACCCGGGGGCCATAGTGTTCACTAGAGGCTTCTCTCAAAATAGCAAATATCACGGTGGGTGAACAAATTACTGTCGAGCAATTGATAGAACCGCGCAAAGTCATGACGATATCCAAGGCAATGATCATACATATAGGAATAAAGTCCAAGACAAGTACACTGATACTTTATGCATCTATTACTATTACTCCACACATCGACCGCTATCCAGCATGCATCTAGTGTATTGAGTTCATGATGAACAGAGTAACGACTTAAGCAAGATGGCATGATGGAGAGGGATAATCTCAAACCAATGATGAAAACCCCATCTTTTTACCCTTGATGGCAACAACACGATGCATGCCTCGCTACCCCTTCTGTCACTGGATGCAGTCACTGCACGGTATGAACCCAAAACCAAGCACTTCTCCCATTGGAAGAATCATAGATCTAGTTGGCCAAACAAAATCCTCAACTCGAAGAGAATTACAAGGATATGAAATCATGCATAAGAGAGATCAGAAGAAACTCAAATAAGATTCATAGATAATCTGATCATAAATCCACAATTCATCGGATATCGACAAACACACTGCAAAAGAAGATTACATCGGATAGATCTCCATGAAGATCATGGCGAGCTTTGTATTCAAGATCCAAGAGAGAGAAGAAGCCATCTAGTTACTACCTATGGACCCGTAGGTCTATCGTGAACTACTCAGGCATCATCGGAAAGGTCATGGTGTTGATGAAGAACGTGCCCGAGATGGGATCTTGCGGAGACAAAAGCTTGCGCCGGCGGAAAAGTAATTTCGATGATCTCCTTATTTTTTTTGGGATTTTTTGGGAATTTATAGGCGCAACCCCTAGGACAGAGGGCGCCCAGGGGGGCCCACAAGCCTGTGGGCCGCGGCCTCCCCCTGGCCGCGGGGTGGGGGCTTGTGGGGCCCCTCAGGCTCCCATGCCTTATCTCTCATGCTTCCCGATCTTCTTCTGTTACGAAACAAATCTTTTCGGGGATTTTCTTCCGTTTGGACTCCGTTTCAAAATCTCCTATGAAAGGGGTCTAAAACATGGAAAAAATAGAAACTGGCACTTAGCACTGAGTTAATAAGTTAGTCCCAAAAAATATATAAAAGGCATGCATAACATCCAAAGTTTGACAAGCTAATAGCAAGAAACCATCGAAAATTATAGATACGTTGGAGACGTATCAAGCATCCCCAAGCTTAACTCCTGCTCGTCCTCGAGTAGGGAAGTGATAAAAAATGAATTTTTGATGTGGAATGCTACCTAACATAGTTGTCCTTTGCAACTTCTTTCATGTGACATGAATGTTCAGATCCGTAAGATTCAAAACAATAGTTTGCTATTGACATGAAAACAATACTACTTCAAGCAAACTAGCAAGGTAATCATGAACTTTCAAAATAACAAGGCCAATGAAAGTTATCCCTACAAAATCATATAGTCTGGCTATGCTCCATCATCCTCACATAACTAATGTAAATCATGCACAACCCCGGTATTGGCCAAGTAATTGTTTTCACACTCTTACTTTCTCAAACTTTTTTTAACTATCACGCAATACATGAGCGCGGGCCATGGATATAACACTATAGGTGGAATAGAGTGTGGTGGTGGTTGTGAGACAAAAAGGGAGGGGATGCTCTAATTGACTCGGCATATCAAAGGGTTATGGAGATGCCCATTAATAGATATCAATGTGAATGAGTAGGGATTGCCATACAAGAGATGCACTAGAGCTATAAGTATGTGAAAGCTCAAAAGGAGAACTAGTGGGTGTGCATCCAACTTGCTTGCTCACGAAGACCTAGGGAAATTTTGAGGAAGCCCATCATTGGAATATACAAGACAAGTAATATAATGAAGATTCCAACAAGCATATGGTAGTGACAAGGCCAGAAGCTCTCAATCATGAAGAAGATGGTGCTATCATGAAGCACAAGTGTGGAAAAAGATAGTAGCATTATCCCTTCTCTCTTTTTCTCTCTTTTATTTTTTTTCATTTGGGCTCTTAGGCCTCTTTTTTTGTTTTTGGGATCTTTGGCCTCTTTTTTTTATTTCCTCACATGGGACAATGCTCTAATAATGATGATCATGACACTTTTATTTACTCACATGTCAAAAATCACAATGATGACTCCATAGGAAATGCCTCCGGCAGTATACCGGCATGTGCAACTATCTAGCATGGCGTACGACGTTGAAACATCTCTCTAGCTATCTTACGATCATGCAATGGCAATATGAGAGTGACGGCACAAGTCATGAGACAGAACGGTGGGAGTTGCGTGGCAATATATCTCGGGATGGCTATGAAAATGCCATAGTAGGTTGGTATGGTGGCTGTTTTGAGGAAGGAATTTGGTGGGTTTGTGCACCAGCGAGAATTGCGCGGTACTAGAGAGGCTAGGAATGGTGGAAGGTGAAAGTGCATCTATACCATGGACTCACATTAGTCATGAAGAACTCACATACTTGTTGCGAAAGTTTTTATTAGTAATCGAAACAAAGTGCTAAACGCATACTCCGAGGGGAAGGGTTGATAGGTGTAAACCATCACGCGATCCCGACCTCAACACAAAGGATGACAATCAATAGATCAATTATGCTCCGACTCCTAACATAGCGGTTCACCATACGTGCATGCTACGGGAATCACTAACTTCAACACAAGTATTTCTAGTCACAACACCCTACTAACATAGCTCTTAATATTACCAAATCCACATCTCAAAACTATTTGAGAGGAATCAAAACTTCTCTTTCTATTCAATGCTCATGAAGATGGAGGTTTTTGCATCCTCTTTGGGTATCTATCACCATTTGGGACTACTTTCATAGCATAAGCCAACTACCAAATCACGCACCGCCGTGCTCTAAAAGATATAAGTGAAGCACATAGAGAAAAGGTATCTAGCTCAAAAGATATAAGTGAAGCACTATGAGCATTCTAGCAAAATCACGATGAGTGCATGTCTCTCTCTCTCAAAAAGGTGTGCAGCAAGGATAATTGTGACACAACAAAAAGAAAAGACTCCTAAGATAGAAGACGCTCCAAGCAAAACACATATCATGTGGTGAATAAAAATATAACTCCAAGTAATGTTACCAATGGATTGAAGACGAAAGAGGGGATGCCTTCCCGGGGCATCCCCAAGCTTACGCTTTTTGGTGTCCTTGAATTTGGCTTGGGATGCCTTGGGCATCCCCAAGCTTGAGCTCTTTCCACTCCTTATCTCTTCGTCCATTAGAACATCACCCAAAACTTAAAAACTTCACAACACAAAACTTAAACAGAAACTCGTGATAACATTAGCACAAGAAAGCAAACTACCACTTCTTTTGGTACTGTAGAAAACTTGAAGTCTATCTATATTGATGTTGGGATACTGTATTCTCACTTTTCCATGGCTAGTACCCCCCGATACTAACCATAGTTTCATCAAAACAAGCAACCAACTCAACAAAAACAGAATTTGTCAAAAACAGACCAGTCTCTAGCAATCTGTATACTTCGTATACTTCTGGTACCTCAAAAAATATGAAACATTACAACGATATGGGAAAAAGCATATCTACCAGAAGAAAAAAAGAATCAACTCAAAAGATCTTTCTGAATAAAAATGAAAAATCATCTCGTGAGCGAAAAGTTTTTTTTCTTTTTCCAGCAGGATCAAACAACCATTACCAAGACTAGTCATAAAGGTTTTGCTTGGCTCAAACACAAAAGGAAACACAAAAAACACAATCACAACATAATTGTGATGGTGAGGACACAAAAAAAAAAAGAAAAAAAATATAAATTCATTGGGTTGCCTCCCAACAAGCGCTATTGTTTAACGCCCTTAGCTAGGCATAAAAGCGATAGAATCACGTATCGTCGTCTTTGGTGCTCAAACCATAAGTGGCCCTCATCATGGATTCATAAGGCAATCTTATTTTCTTTCTAGGAAAGTATTCCATGCACTTCCTTAAAGGAAATTAAAATATAATATTCCCTTCCTTCATATCGATGATAGCATCGATAGTCCTTAGGAAAGGTCTACCAAGAATAATAGGGCATGTAAGATTGCAATCAATGTCAAGCACAATGAAATCCACGGGTACATAGTTCCTATTTGCAATAATAAGAACATCATTGATCCTTCCCATGTGTTTCTTGACAGTAGAATCAGCAACATGCAAATTAAGAGAACACTCTTCAATCTCATTAAAACCCAGAACATCACATAAAGACTTTGGAATCGCAGAAACACTAGCACCCAAATCAGACAAAGCATTGCACTCATAGTTTTTGATTTTGATTTTGATGGTAGGTTCCCACTCATCATGAAGCTTTCTAGGGATAGAGACTTCCAATTCAAGTTTCTCTTCAAGAGATTTTATCATAGCTTCGACGATATGATCGGTAAAGGCCTTGTTTTGGCTATAAGCGTGTGGAGAGTTGAACATGGATTGCATCAAATAAATGCATTAAATCGAGGAGAAACTATCATAAATGAATTCCTTGAAATCCACGGAAGTAATTTCATTATTACTCAAAGTTTTAACATCTTCTACTCTACTTTTAATGCTTTTAGCATCAAGATAGATGGACTCCGAATCGTTGGGGCACTTTTCATCCAAAGTGGATTCATATCCAGCCCCATAATAATTAGGTTTGACACAAGAAAACAAAGATTCAATGGGAGTCACACCAAGCACTTTAAGATCTTTGTGATTCTCATCACGAGAACACGCCTTTTTAAGCCTTTCATGTCTACCACGAATTTGGGCGGTTCTTTCTTGGCTCTCAATCATGGACATACGCATAGCTTTCAAAGTTTCATCCATGTTGATTTTGGCAGGAGCACATCTAACTTTCAAAGCATCAACATCACTAGACATTCTATTAACGCTCTTAGCCAAATTGTCAATTTTGAGTAGCTTTTCCTCTATGGACGGATTGAAAATCTTTTGAGAGTTGATGGACTCTTTGATATTACTCTCTAGATCAGAGGGTTATTTATTGTAATTTCCATGAGTATTGTTGTAGGAGTTGCTAAAGTTATTAGAGGAGTTACTAGGAAAAGGCCTAGGAACATAGTTTCCTCTAAAAGCATTGTTGTTGCCAAAGTTATTCCTACCAACAAAATTAACGTCCAAGCTAGCATTGCTACTCTCAATCAAAGAAGACAAGGGCATATCATTAGGATCCAAAGGAGCACTTCTACTAGCAACCAAATTCATTAACTCGTCCATCTTAGCACTTAACGAGTTAATTTCTTCTATAGCATGTACCTTCTTACTAGTAGGTGACCTTTCAGTGTGCCACTAAGAGTAGTTCGTCATGATGTTGTCTAATAGCTTTGTGGCTTCCCCTAACATGATTTCCAAGAACGTTCCACCTGAGGCAGAGTCCAAGATATTTCTATAAGCGAAATTCAAGCCAGCGCAAAAGATTTGAATAATCATCCAAAGACTCAAGCCATGAGAGGGACAATTTCTAATCATTAATTTCATTCTCTCCCAAGATTGTGCAACATGTTCATGATCAAGTTGCTTGAAATTCATGATATCATTATGGAGAGAGATGATCTTAGCCAGCGAAAAATACTTGGATATATAAGCATCTTTGCACTTATCCCAAGAACTCATACTATTTTTGGGCAAAGAAGAAAACCAAGTTTTTGCGCGATCTCGCAACGAGAAAGGAAAAAGCTTCAATTTAATCCTGTCATTATCCACATCTATTTTCTTTTGCATATTGCAAATCTCAAGGAAGGTATTGAGATGGGATGCAGCATCTTCACTAGGAAGGCCAGAGAATTGCTCTTCCATAACAAGATTCAACAAAGCGGCATTGATTTCGTATGACTCCGCACTAGTGGCGGGAGCAATCGGAGTACTAATAAAATCATTATTATTTGTATTCGAGAAGTCACAAAGTTTGGTGTTTTCGTTCATGGTGAATTCAGCAAGCAAGCAAGCACAAAAGCAAACAAAGAGCAGGCGAGAAAAAGGGCGAACGAAAAGGCGAATGAAAAAGGCAAACGAAAAAGGCAAATTGGTGAAGTGGGGAGAGTAAAACGAGAGGCAACTGGCAAACAAAGTAAATGCAAGAGATGAGTTTGCGACACCTACTTGGATGAGGCCTTGACTTGATCTTCCTCAGCGGCAACGACGCCAGAAATCCTTCTTCTACTTCTCAAACAACAACGCCAAAAATTGACACGTTGACGGAGACTAGGCTTGCGTTGGTTTTTCCCTTGAAGAGGAAAGTGTGATGCAGCACAGGAGCAGTAAGTATTTCCCAAAGTTTGAGGACCAAGGTATCGATCCAGAAGGAGGGTCTCGTCAAGTCCAGAGTACATGCACAAACACAAACAAGCTTGCACCCAACGCTTCAAAGGGGTTATCAATCCCTTCAAGATTGTGTGCAAAGTGAGATCTAAAGGCGCAAAGTGCAACGAAGTAAAAAGTGTAAGGCTGAAAATATGGTGTGGAGTAGACCCGGGGGCCATAATGTTCACTAGAGGCTTCTCTCAAAATAGCAAATATCATGGTGGGTGAACAAATTACTTTCGAGCAATTGATAGAACCGCACAAAGTCATGACGATATCTAAGGCAATGATCATACATATAGGCATCACGTCCGAGACAAGTAGACCGATACTTTCTGCATCTACTACTATTACTCCACACTTCGACCGCTATCTAGCATGCATCTAGTGTATTGAGTTCATGACGAACAGAGTAACGCCTTAAGCAAGATGACATGATGTAGAGGGATAATCTCAAACCAATGATGAAAACCCCATCTTTTTACCCTTAATGGAAACAACATGATGCGTGCCTGGCTACCCCTTCCATAACTGGGTGAGGTTACCGCACGGTATGAACCCAAAACCAAGCACTTCTCCCATTGCAAGAATCATAGATCTAGTTGGCCAGACACAACCCACAACTCGAAGAGAATTACAAGGATATGAAATCGTGCATAAGAGAGATCCGAAGAAACTCAAATAAGATCCATAGATAATGTGATCATAAATCCAGAATTCATCGAATCTCGACAAACACACCGCAAAAGAAGATTACATCGGATAGATCTCCATGAAGATCATGGAGAACTTTGTATTGAAGATCCAAGAGAGGGAAGAAGCCATCTAGTTACTAGCTATGGACCCGTAGGTCTATGGTTAACTACTCACGCATCATCGGAGAGGTCATGGTGTTGATGAAGAAGCCCTCCGTATCCGAATCTCTCTTCTGGCGGGGCACCAAAATGTGCTCGAGATGGGATCTTGCGGACACAGAAGCTTGCGGCGACGGAAAAGTAATTTCGATGATCTCCTGATTTGTTTGGGATTTTTATGGCATTTTTAGGCGCAACCCCTAGGGCAGAGGGCGCCCAAGGGGGGCACAAGCCTGTGGGCCGCGGACTCCCCCCTGGCCGTGGGGTGGGGCTTGTGGGGCCCCTGAGGCTCCCCTGCCCTGGCTCTCAAGCTTCCCGATCTTCTTTCGTTACGAAAATAATATTTTTGGGGATTTTCTTCCGTTTGGACTCCGTTTCAAAATGTCCTCTAAAAGGGGTCCAAAACATGGAAAAACAGGAACTGGCACTTGGCACTGAGTTAATAAGTTAGTCCCATAAACTATATAAAAGGCATGCATAAGATCCAAAGTTTGACAAGATAATAGCATGAAACCATCAAAAATTATAGATACGTTGGAGACGTACCAATGTTGCACGGAGAGGACCGGCTCGTCGTTTTAAAGGCCCGACCCGCAGGTGTTTAGGGCCCGCAACGCTTCGGGCCGCAATCAAGGCTCCGCCAAGATGCCAACCCAGGCGCATCTTTGGCCCGGGGGCTACTGTCGGCATTCTGGGAATGTGGGTACCCAGACGTGCCTACCTACGGCCGAGGGACGGCCCGCTTCACACACCCAAGATCAACTGGTGCGACATCACCCGGGAAGGCCCTCGCGAGAGGCCAAGCCTTACGAGGAGGAGCAGCATCTGGACCCGTCGGGGACCTCCTCATGACCCATCCGGAGCGGCGGACATTCTGAGGCAAGGCCGGGCCTCAGGAGTCAAGGGTGACACCAGGAAAGGACAGGCGAGTAGCACATGGCAGGATGAGGCAGTTTCCCCTTTAGTGCAAAGTAGGTGGGACCGTACGAGGGTTCCAAAGGCATCTTCCAAAGGTTTCCCTTCTGGTGCAACGAAGCCGCCGCCACCCGCCAGTAGGGCAAACGTCATCCTCGGGCCCATCCCTGCAGCGCGGGCAAGTACTTTGCACGCGAAGACCACCTTTGGGCAGGGGCGCATGTTCCCCTCCCCCCTTTAAAATTGGCTGCTGTGGGATCACTTCCCGCCTGTCGGGGAAAACCAACACCTATGGGAAACTCGAGGAGTCCCTGGATCGTTTGGCAGGGAGAGAAAGGTGTGGCATCGAGAGCGGAACTAGCGATCAACATCGGCAAGGTCCTTCTTACCCAGGTTCGGGCCGCTTAACGCGTAAAACCCTACTCCTCCTTACTTTACATTGTGTGCTTACTATAGGGTGGTTTGGCTACAGTAACTAAGCAGGTGATTAGGGAGTCTCTGATCCCCAAAAAGTTCAACCCCTAAGAATGAGCTTTGAGCCTCCTTTCATAGACAAAGGGGTCACCAATAGTATGCTCATGGGAAGCAAAGTGAACATTGTTCACCGCTCTACTTCGTCAGTGGTGTCACGGGCAGTAAATGCCTTGTGTGACCCCTGACCTACTGCAAGATGGTTGTGACACGTACCCAGGTGAATCGACACCTGGGCATTGTGATGGCACACGAGGGATGTGCTGGAGTGGTTGGATTGTGGTAGAAATTGGTGGGGACACCTGGCGAGCGAACAGGGGCTTGCTGGCCTGGAGCCTTCATCGGGTGACTTGGTCACCTCCCCGGCAAGCTGGGCTTGCCGGGAGCCTTGAACACTTTGCTGGCAAGGAGGGCTTGTCTGGGGGCCTCGCCAGTCTGTGCGAGCCTTCCCGGCAAGGGAAACTTACCGGGTTCTTGCTATTCTTTGGGTAGTCTTCCCGACGAAGAGAACTTGCCGGTGCCTTGGTAATCTTCCCGACAAGGAGGGCTTGTCGGGGCTTTACGTCCGGAGCCCTTGTGCTACATTCCCCTCAATGTGAGGGAAGGGCGTGGCCTCGGTAGGTCTTGGACTGCCTTTCTGCTGCTCTTCCCGGTACACTACCATCACGGGCGTCGTCGATGCCCGTGCACATGTTTGGGGCACACGGGAACCCAGTCTCTAGTGCATCGACAGGAGCCCCTGGGGCTGGGCCACGCACGCGCGCGGGGCGTTGCTGGGATAGGCCCAAAGTAGTGCATGGCCTTCCTCAGCAGGGGACTCTGTAGATTTGGAGCCGTTGCGGGTGGCCCTTCCCCACGTCACACATCAAACGCGCGAGGTGGAGAAGTGCGCGCACAATAGCCTCCTCACCTCCCGACGCGTTACTGCCACGCGTGAAGCATGTGCAGTAAAGGTCACGCAAGTGGCGTTTCTGGCCATAATGGTTGTAGTCGTGGCAGGGCCCGCCCCCGCATGCATTGGTGTAGCAGGGCAGTTCCCTGTTCGCCCGTAATCATGGGTGATTGGGAGAGAGAGGCGGCGGTTTCTGGAGTGAGGGGAGCTCGCCCCCCGTGCCTCGCCTTATAAATTAGGGAGTTTGCGAGGGGGTTTTCAAGGGGTGCAGTTGCAGAGGGCAGCACGAGTGTCCGTGGTGACGGAGGGGCGAGGAGCCGCGGTCTCCGCGAAGGCCGTGGCTGGGGCAGGCGGAGTGCTACTACAGCACCTCTGTCTTCTCCCGTGCTTGGCAGGCACTCAGACGGGATGGCGCTGGAGTTCATCGTGAAGCTCGATGGCGTCCCGCGGGGCCATTTGCATCTCCCTCGCCCTTTTGCTAGGGCGATGGAGGCCGCCAAGCCCCTGTCTTATGGTTGCAGGCATACAGTTGCTCCCACGGCGCTATGCAAGTGCACACGGAGTACCCGAAGCGCCGCTCCATGCTGCTCATGCGGGGCTGGAAATTCTTCGCCCGCGCCCGAAGCCTCGAGGATGGGCATATCCTCCGCTTCAAGGTAGCGGAGGATAATATGCTATCCATCAAGTTTTATGGGCCCTCAGGTGTCTGTCTCGGCTGCTGGGAAGAGAGCTCGAGCGACGCCGAATGTCCCTCCTCGAGCGATAGCGACGAGGAGAACAGCGGCGATAGTGGCGCTCTTGGCACATCAGGATCTCGGGGGGGGGGGGGGGCAGGTCGGAGTACGACTCCCCGAGCTCGGACTGACTGTCGGCCCTGCCGCCGAGGCCCACTCACGCCTCTCCCCTTCCCGGTGGAGTTACTCTGGAGGAGCCTGCATCGACGCCTCGTCTTTGAGGAGGTGCAATCGTGGGCTCTGGCTTCTTTATCCCCTCAGGTCGCCCGGTCTTCAGCCCCCATTCTCCTTCGCGTAGTGCTGGTCCAGGAGAAACCAGCCTGGGTTGCGCCGGGGGTCGTCCCGCTTTTTATCTTCTTGAACTTCTGTCCAGCGAGCATGTCCCTCGCCGAAAGACAGTGTGAGAGGTTAGAGTAGAAAAATCATTCATGTAATATGTTTGAGTTTGTTTCAAACAAATGAATGAAATGTTGTTTCCCTTGCGTGTGATCCTTCTCCTTGAATGATACGCCTTTTGCATTTTCCGAAAGCTTGCCCGTACAACTGGTCCTGCCGCTAGTACTTTGAGGAACGGATCCTTAGCAGTTCGCTTGAGGGGTCGTTATCGTCAAGGCTCCTTGCCGCACTCAGTACAACCATTAGATCGTCGAGAGCGGATCGAGGCGAAATTAGGTGCTATGTAGCCACTTCCCCACTTAGACTGTTGAATAGGTTCGAAACAGTGAGAAGGCACTCTGTGGCCGTTCAGGTCGTTGAACTAGTTCGAAACAGAACTAAGGCGCACTGATCTTCACAAGGTTCCATCTATGTGCAGGTTTCTCAAAAATGGTTTGGGATCTTCGAGAAAGGGAACGACCTATCTACTCTGAAATGTGATCTGAAATATTTATCACTTATCTATCGTGCCGCGGCACTTCTCCTCGCGGAGGTTGGGTCCTTTGTCGGGGCCTCAGATCCCCGACAGGCAGGAGACTATACTCTTCCGGTAACTTCCCGTCCGGCAAGGTATTTGCCGACGGTTCTCGACTGTCATATAGGAGACAGGTTGACGGAGCATAACTCCTTTTCCTGTTTTGCCTAGTCGTGCTGACGGAGCCCCCGAGCGCACCTTTGGCGAAGACGTGATGCGTCCGGGGGGAACGCGTTCGGCTGGAGTGCGTGCCTGGGTTCCGGGGCCCGTATGCGCATTCTCGACGCCTATACACCTCTCCGTGGAGGTGCGTCGGTCGGAGTACTCGCGGGAGGCCTCGCCGGAGCCCCTAGGCACAACCTCGACAGTAGGGCACTGTCCCAGAGCGGTGCGTTAGGTTGATGCCTTCGAGCTCGAGGTCTCCGTCTCCCTAGCCTGCGTTCGCGCAGAAGGGCGCTCGCGCATGCGTTAGGAGGTCGTGGCAAAGTAGAGCGACCACCATTGCATCCTGCTTCGAGGGACCGCAGTGGTGCGCTCAATCTCCCAAGATCTAACGCGGAGCTTGCTTGAATCCGCGAAGAAGCTCTCAACCATCGCTCCCCCTACCTCGTGCGCCAATGATGTCGGGGAAAACCAACACCTATGGGAAACTCAAGGAGTCCCTTGATCGTTTGGTGGGGAGAGAGGTATCGCATCGAGAGCGGAACTAGCGATCAACCCCGGCAAGGTCCTTTTTACCCAGGTTCGGGCCGCTTGTCGAGTAAAACCCTAATCCTGCATAGTTAGTATTGTGTGCTTACTGTAGGGTGGTTTTGCTACAGTAACTTAGTAGGTGATTAGGTAGTCTCTGATCCCCAAAATGTTCAACCCCTAAGAATTAGCTTTGGGCCTCCTTTTATAGGCAAAGGGGTCACCAACAGCGTGCTCGCGGGATGCACAGTGAACAGTGTTCACCGCTCTACTTCTTTGGTGGTGTTAGGGGCAGTAAATGCCTTGTGTGAGCCCTGACCTGCCGCAAGAAGGTTGCGACACGTACCCACGTTAAGCGACACCTGGGCCTTGTGCTAGCACACGACGGATGTGCTGGAGCGGTTGGATTGTGGTAGAAATAGGTGGGGACACCTTTAGAGCGAACATGCGCTTCCTGGCCTGAACCTCCATCGGGTGACTTGGTCACCTCCCCGGCAAGGAGGGCTTGCCGGGAGCCTTGAACACTTCCCAGCAAGGAGGGCTTGCCGGGGGGCCTTGCCAGTCTGTGCGAGCCTTCCGGCAAGGGAAACTTGTCGGGGTCTTCCTATTCTTTGGGTAGTCTTCCTAGCGAAGCGGGCTTGCCGGGGCCTTGGGAATCTTCCTGGCAACGAGGGCTAGCTGTGGTCTTTGCGTTAGGAGCGCTTGTACTCCACGCCCCTCGCAGTGAGGGGAGGATGTGGCCTGGGCGGGTCTTGGACTGCCTTTCTGCTGCTCTTCCTGGTACACTGCCGTCAGGGGCGTCACCGATGCCCGTGCACAAGTCTCGGGCACAAGGGACCACAGTTTCTAGTGCACTGACAACGCCCAAGCTATGAGGGAAGAGGACCCGGGCCTCCGCTATAATAGAAAGGGTAAAACACTTGGTAGGGGGGTTCATTCCGACCCAAGTGCAACACACCAAGCCACATGGCCCCCGGAGGCTCGAGAGCACTGTGTTAGTTCCTCCACCAACCTCAGTGAGAGGCAATCCACCAACAGCAGGAGTAGGGTTTTACGCTTCGCAGCGGCCCGAACCTGGGTAAACTGTTGTGTTTTGTGCTACCCTCACCTTCGAGTGAGTCCTTCGTCGTTTACATCGAGTAGCGGGCTAGGTGAGGCTGAGCCAGGAGAGATCATCGTACACGCCCATGTGTTCGATTTCTTAGGGCTTTGCAGAGCCCGAAATCCGACCAACGACAACAACGACAACAACAAAAAAACAACGAGGACGACGACGATGACGATGACCACAACAACAACAACAACAAAAACAACAAGATAAACAACAACAACAACAACAACAACAACAACAACAACGAAGACGACGACGAAGACGACAACAACAAGAACAAGAACAACTACATCAACAACAACAACAACAACAACAACAACAACAACAGCAGCAGCAGCAGCAACAACAACAAGGACAACGAAGACGATGACGACGACAAGATGACAACAACGAAAATGACAAGAACAATGGCAACAACGAGAACAACAACAACAACAACAACAACAACGACGACGACGACAACAGTGACAACAACGACAA
>NC_058521.1:276806671-276814171 GCF_904849725.1 Hordeum vulgare subsp. vulgare | reverse complement strand
GTCAGCATATTGAATATGCCGGCAATTCACATAAGAGAGGGATAAAATGTCATCTATACTATATGCATATATGGCAGGGCGGTTGTAAGTTTTAGCGTAAAGCAAATTTTTCTCCTACAACAAGAGAGGCTAAAAGCAAAATATTACTACGCTGTTGGTTGTTAATGAGATGGTTCCGCCAACCAGTTCTCATACCCAAGTTATCAATAATTACCCTCATCAAATATATTTAATGGTGTTGAGAAATCCGGATAACTCCAGTTCCTTTGGCTCAAGTTGTCCATGACCGTGGACACGGCTAATCGATTAGGTTTGAGTACTCTGCAGAGTTTTGCACACGTTCCCCACAAGATTTAATCGCCTCCGTGTTTGTCCTCGCACTTCAGGGTGTTTGAAGACCGGATGATCAAAACATGGTCTTTCAACGGGTCCCTCTGAATCCCTGTCGGTGCCCATCCATTCCTACCGTTCTTCTACATCTGCTAGCACCGCCTGTCTAGAGTCGCCGCGTTGTCCAACCAAGCCAGAGCCCATAATGACTTGTGGCTGTGCAGGTAAGCCTTGGGTCTTTAAAATATCCATCCGTCTCTTTGAGCCTGGGTGAAGCTTTCCGCAGGATGTCATGGCCTCTCCAGCATCCCGGGTCATCCACTGGGTTCTCCAAGGAGCCGATCAACCGTCCTTCACCCAGAGTTGCATTGCGTCCGAGGTCTTGAAAATCTTGTCTTAACCGGTCTTGATTATTTAATCAACCTCGCATCACTCGTGTTATGCACTCAACCGAAATCCCGTCTACTCAAGCATAGCATTATGAAATTTGTCATCCCGGGGCCAAGTATCGGGGTTGTTGTGTGCCTACCACATGATACTACAATCTATACTACAATTTCCATGTACCTAAGCAGCATGCAATTGGGCATAGGATGGTAGAACTACGATGCATAAAAACATAGGTGATAGTATGACCAAAGTGACTTGCCTGGTATTACTTGATGAAGATAGTCGCTCTCAAAATCCTAATAATTCTATTCGCCACACTCCGAGCAATCTATCGTAAATGAATAGCATTCAATAAACATTCATGCCAAAAAGGAAGAACCAAGAGAACATAAGAACAAAGCATGTCTTGGTGCAAAATAACAACGTACTAAGGTTTAATAAAAAGGTCCTAAGTGTGTTGTAAAGTGAAGGTGCATGAATGAGATCAAAAGAGGTAATGGACGATGAATTATTTCTATATAACCTCGACTTGCATACGCTATGGGAGATGATCAAAATTATTGGGAGAACAACATGAATGTTGTTTGACAAATTGTATAAGACATAAGAATTTATTTGTAGAAAGGATTTCTTGAAATGGAGCAGTACAACGCAAGTTATAGTGAATTGAAGTATGAATTGAATTTGCATTAAAAAGGTCAAGAGAAGTTGAACTGAAGTATGATGGTTATGTACAAAAATATATGACATGAGTGTTTAGGGGTAAAAGGAATCAATTGAAAAGGTGGTACGATTTGCAAGATAAGATCAAATGAATGTTCGAATACAAACTTGAATCGCTCAAATTTGTAAGTTTCAAAGGTCGAAACTAATGATGCTACTGGATATAGGAGATCAATATGAGCATGTAGAAAAAGAATTACTAGATTTGAACTAGCGGATCAAAAGATACAAATACGTCAATATAAAAGTGAATCGGCTTAAAACGATGTGAACACTTTTGGGCACTAATAGATAAATCTGATTTGATCAAAATTATAAGTTGAAAAGTTGAAACTAATGATACAAACGGAAAGATTACTTTGATACGAATCCGAGGCAATTGGATTCATCTAAAACGGAGCTACGGATAAAAAGATATGATCTAAAGAAGTTTGAATATGAATATGAACAAATTTCGAAATTTGAAAATGATAGGTTCACAAGATAGGTGGGATCAAGACGAAACTCTAGGCGTTGGTTTCATCTAATTCGGATAAACGAGTAAAAAGTTATGGCTATTTGAAAAATCAGTGCCAAGCTGTTTTACGGAAGAAAAGTGCCATGTCTAAAATAATTCTAGTACTAATGTGTAAATACGAAGACTAAATAATATATCTAATTACTCTATCGTATACTAGTGTAGGAATACTAGTCTAGAAATAATAAACTACGGGAGTATAAAAAAATACGAAGAGAAATACCTTTAGAATGCAGAGTAAGAATTAATTCCAATGTGGAGACGACTTCGAGAAATCCCGCCGAAGAGAAGAAAAAATATTTTTATTTAATAAATCTAGTTAAACCAAAAGATTGATTTAACCCAAAATAGATGATTTTTAGATGCTCCTATGGGTCTATATTGATAGGTGGAAGGGAGGTCTAATAGTCCATAGATAGGCAATGTGGGACTAAACATATACGTAACGTGGACAGAAAATAAAAAGAAAGGAAGAGGGGTGCCGCATGGGCCAAAAGATTGCGGCCAGCCACATGAGTAGTACGGCCAGGAGCGGCCTTTGTTTTTTTTGTTTTCTTGCGAGCGAACAAAAAAAATTTAAAGAAAAAAACAAAGAAGAAAAACGTATAAATGAAAAAGAGAGAACATTTTATATAGACATATTATATATCAAAATTTTCAGAATAAAATTTTCTAAAACATGAACATATTTTCAAAACCAAAAAAAATACTTTTTTAAAAAATATATTTTTTTGCAATAACTTTAAAATGAAAAGGAATTTGAATTTCAAATAAATTGCAAATACTTAAAATTTGAATCTAGACATAGCCTCTCATTTTGGAGGGTCATTCTCCTCCTCTCGTTTGATTTTTTTTACAAAGGGTTTTGAAAATATTCAAACTCAAAATTGAAAAGGGATTCAAAATAGAAATTTTTGGGAAAGTCATTTTATTCCCTCTCATTTTTTTGAGAAGTTTCAAATTCCACTCAAGTTTCAATCACTCAAACAAACAAACAATCAATCTAATAATTATATTAACATTCCAAAATTTATAATTTTGGGATGTTACAAACTACCACACTTAAAATGAATCTCGTCCTCGAGATTCGAAGAGGCTAGAAAGAAAAGGTTAGGGTTTGGGAGTCTTCTAACAATTCCAATCTTCGGCAAGGTGGGATGCTACCACACTTAAAAATGAGAGATACTGGTCCCTCAAAATGCTTTAACGATCCTCTAGGGTTTTGGCAACTAACATCGCACAGTCTTCATATTAAATCGTTTGGTGATGCTCTCCCGTTGATATAAGCTTCCTCCGTCACTGGGTCTTCTTAACTGACAGTCTCGTGGTCAATTCTAGATAACATATCAATGGTTCTCATGGTGGTCTACCATTTGTGGTTATCCTGCAGAGAGAGGGGTCTTGGTTACATCCTCACCGTAAAATTTCCTACGCGTGACAATAAATGCCATGTACATGGGCTTTTCTTATACCACTCTAAGGCTTAAACAAAAGCTTCAAAGAACGTCGTCTCTCTATATGGGTAAGTCTCTCAGATTTACCATTCCGAATAGCAAGATAAATGATAAGAGTAAGTCGTCATGGTGATCAATCCATTCCGCACCCAAATCATTTCTCTGTATAAGGTTTAGCGAATCTCGCATTCTAACACTCGGGCAACTTCACAAGCGTTGCAAAATTTCTCTTCTCCAAGAACGAAGTTCGGATAATCCATTGGTTCTGCAAGCTGAACGAAACATCTATCGTATCTTCACAATTCTCAGGTTTTCGTATGCTCCTAAGAAAACGTTTGCTGAAACAAGTATCTTCTCCAAAAAGATAGTACTTGATCATTATTAGTCCCGAGGTCTGTGGGTTTCAGGCATACTTGGGGTAAATGTGACACGCCGCTGGGTAGTGGGTGGTTCCTTCACACAAGAAACAAGTCACCTGACTAGTTGGGTATTCCAAAGCTGGGTGATTTTCTTCACAATGAGTGCATCCATCCTTGTGTTCTTCCTGGGTGTGTCATATTTCTCCACAGATCTTGCATGCACAAGGCTTCTTCATCGGATTATCATAGTTCTTCTGAATGAGACGGGATCTTAACAGAGTCTTCTTGAATTCTTCCCAATTTTCTGCTCCACTAAATCCTTGTATGGCATGATGCATTTTCCACCAGATTGCAGCACTTTGTGTAAAGTACTGAAGAGCGTGTTCCACTTCATACTTCCTTGAGATCAAGTTGCTCCCGGAGTGGTTCTCCATGTTTTGAGTCCATATATCAGCCTCTAGTTGGGTCATTGGTCAGAGACTACAAGTCCAGCTTCATACTCCATCTGGTAGGGTTGAGGTTTTGGGGATGAGACGGGTAAGAGAGGCAGGAAGATACAGACAATACAAACAATATTTTTGAGAATAGATTTTAGTTGTGGCCGTCGGAGAACACATACCAATGACGGCTCACAATTCATCGTATCTAACGTGGGTACATAAAAGGGGTTTGGACTTCTAATGGTCATATAATTATTCGGACACTTCAGGGTCTTCGAGTTCTTCGGGTCTTGAGAGTCTACTGTTGGTGTAGCTTCAATTCTTCAAACGCGTGGTGAAATCCTCTTTACTTTGAAGTAGAACTCCGTTGATTCTTCATGAGGTCGAAGGGGTAAGGGGATTGTATAACTATTTGAGGTGAGAGAGAACATTTGATGAATCAGAAGAGATGAGAAATGAAGGATGTCCTTCAAAAATAAAAAAAAAATTAGAGTTCCTTTCCTAAGAAATTTCCAGTTTCTAGGGGTCACGTCCTACAGTAAACATGTGCTCTGATACCATTTCTGTAGCGACCCGACTCAAGACGAGTCAAGCCTCTGTGTTTCTGTGCCATCCCTGGATCAGTATGCTGGCACACACAGTACATCAATGTATATATCAAAGTGCAATCACAGGTAAAATAGTGTAAAACTGATATATACCTTAATTATCTCAGAGGAAGCGGTCAAGGGAGTGGAGTCCCAATAAACACCAACGGCAAGTTGAGTGTAGACCGTAACCCTGAATCGTACTCTTACTCGTCGAAGAAACTATCTGCAACATAAGACGTTGCAGCCGTGTAGGTCAGCATATTGAATATGCCGGCAAGTCACATAAGAGAGGGATAAAATGTCATCTATACTATATGCATATATGGCAGGGGGGTTGTAAGTTTTAGCGTAAAGCAAATTTTTCTCCTACAACAAGAGAGGCTAAAAGCAAAATATTACTACGCTGTTGGTTGTTAATGAGATGGTTCCGCCAACCAGTTCTCATACCCAAGTTATCAATAATTACCCTCATCAAATATATTTAATGGTGTTGAGAAATCCGGATAACTCCAGTTCCTTTGGCTCAAGTTGTCCATGACCATGGACACGGCTAATCGATTAGGTTTGAGTACTCTGCAGAGTTTTGCACACGTTCCCCACAAGATTTGATCGCCTCCGTGTTTGTCCTCGCACTTCAGTGTGTTTGAAGACCGGATGATCAAAACATGGTCTTTCAACGGGTCCCTCTGAATCCCTGTCGGTGCCCATCCATTCCTACCGTTCTTCTACATCTGCTAGCACCGCCTATCTAGAGTCGCCGCGTTGTCCAACCAAGCGAGAGCCCATAATGACTTGTGGCTGTGTAGGTAAGCCTTGGGTCTTGAAAATATCCATCCGTCTCTTTGAGCCTGGGTGAAGCTTTCCGCAGGATGTCATGGCCTCTCCAGCATCCCGGGTCATCCACTGGGTTCTCCAGGGAGCCGATCAACCGTCCTTCACCCAGAGTTGCATTGCGTCCGAGGTCTTGAAAATCTTGTCTTAACCGGTCTTGATTATTTAATCAACCTCGCATCACTCGTGTTATGCACTCAACCGAAATCCCGTCTACTCAAGCATAGCAATATGAAATTTGTCGTCCCGGGGCCAAGTATCGGGGTTGTTGTGTGCCTACCACATGATACTACAATCTATACTACAATTTCCAAGTACCTAAGCATCATGCAATTGGGCATAGGATGGTAGAACTACGATGCATAAAAACATAGGTTATAGTATGATCAAAGTGACTTACCTGGTATTACTTGATGAAGATAGTCGCTCTCCAAATCCTGATAATTCTACTCGCCACACTCCGAGCAATCTATGGTAAATGAATAGCATTCAATAAACATTCATGCCAAAAAGGAAGAACCAAGAGAACATAAGAACAAAGCATGTCTTGGTGCAAAATAACAACGTACTAAGGATTAATAAAAAGGTCCTAAGTGTGTCGTAAAGTGAAGGTGCATAGATGAGATCAAAAGAGGTAATGGACGATGAACTATTGCTATATAACCTCGACTTGCATACGCTATGGGAGATGATAAAAAATATTGGGAGAACAACATGAATGTTGTTTGACAAATAGTATAATACATAAGAATTTATTTGTAGAAAGGATTTCTTGAAATGGAGCAGTACAACGCAAGTTATAGCGAATTGACGTATGAATTGAATTTGCATTAAAAAGGTCAAGAGAAGTTGAACTGAAGTATGATGGTTACGTACAAAAATATATGACATGAGTGTTTAGGGGTAAAAGGAATCAATTGAAAAGGTGGTACGATTTGCAAGATAAGATCAAATGAATGTTCGTATACAAACTTGAATCGCTCAAATTTGTAAGGTTCAAAGGTCGAAACTAATGATGCTACTGGATATAGAAGATCAATATGAGCGTGTAGAAAAAAGAATTACTAGATTTGAACTAGCGGATCAAAAGATACAAATACGTCAATATAAAAGTGAATCCGCTTAAAACGATGTGAACACTTTTGGGCACTAATAGATAAATCTGATTTGATCAAAATTGTAAGTTGAAAAGTTGAAACTAATGATACAAACGGAAAGATTTCTTTGATACGAATCCGACGCAATAGGATTCATTTAAAACGGAGCTACGGATAAAAAGATATGATCAAAAGAAGTTTGAATATGAATATGAACAAATTTCGAAATTTGAGAATTTCGGAAAGTTGATATGATAGGTTCACACGATAGGTGGGATCAAGATGAAACTCTAGGCGTTGGTTTCATCTAATTCGGATAAACGAGTAAAAAGTTATGGCTATTTGAAAAATCAGGGGCAAGCTGTTTTACGGAAGAAAAGTGTCATGTCTAAAAGAATTCTAGTACTAATGTGTAAATACGAACACTAAATAATATATCTAATTACTCTACCGTATAATTTGAATCAAGACATAGCCTCTGATTTTGGATGGTCATTCTCCTCCTCTCGTTTGATTTTTTTTTAAACAAAGGGTTTTGAAAATATTCAAACTCAAAATTAAAAAGGGATTCAAAATAGAAATTTTTGGGAAAGTCATTTTATTCCCTCTCATTTTTTTGAGAAGTTTCAAATTCCACTCAAGTTTCAATCATTGAAACAAACAAACAATCAATCTAATAATTATATTAACATTCCAGAATTTATAATTTTGGGATGTTACACAACAACAACGCCAACAGTGACAACAACAACAAAAGCAACAGTAACAA
>NC_058521.1:276791671-276796671 GCF_904849725.1 Hordeum vulgare subsp. vulgare | reverse complement strand
ACGACAACAACGACAATAACGACAGCAGCGACAACAACGACCATAACAACAACGACAACAAAGACAACGATGACAACAATGACATCAACCGTAAAAACAACAATGACATCAACGATAACCATGACGACGAAAACAACGACGACGACGACAACAACAACAACAACAACAACAACAACTACTACAACAACAACAACAACAACAACAGCGACGACGATGACGACATAAAAAAACAACAACAACAACGATGACGACCACGACGACTACAACAACAACGACAACAATGACAACAACGACGACTACAACAACAACGACAACAACGACGTATATAACAACAACAACAACAACAACAACAACAACTACTACTACTACTACAACAACTACTACTACTACAACAACTACAACAACAACAACAATAACAACAATTAGAACAACAACAACAACAACAAGAATAACAACAACAACAACAATGATGACAACGACAACGATAACTGCGACAACAACAACAACAATAACAACAATTAGAACAACAACAACAACAACAACAATGACGAAAACAATGACGACAATGATGACGAAAACAACGACGACAATAGCGACAACAATGACAACAACGACAACATCGACGACAACAACAACAACAACAACAACAACAACAACATCGACGACAACAATAACAAAGACGACAACGACGACGACAACAACAACAACTACTACAACAACAACAAAAACAACAACAACAAGAACCACAATAATGACGACGACGACGACAACAACGACAATGACGAGAACAACGAGAAGAACGATAACAACAACAATGACAACAACAATATTAATGAGAATGACGACAACAACAACAATGACAACAACAACAACAACAACAACAGCAGCAACAACAATGACAACAACGATATTAATGAGAATAACGACTACGATGATGACGATGAAGAGGAAAACGACGACAACAACGACAATGATGAGAACAATGAAAACTACAACAATAACAACAACGACAACAACAATGACAATATCGACAACAACGACGACAACAACAACAACAACAACAACAACAACGACAACAATGACAACAACGACATCACCGACAACAAGAACATTGACATCAACGACAACCACGACGACGACGACAACAACAACAACAACAGCAACAACAAAAATAACGACAACAACAACGACAACAACAACAACAACGACGACAATGACGCCGACGACAGCAACAACAACGACAATAACGATAACAACGACATCATCATCATCAACAACAACAACAACAACAACAAACACAACAGCAACAACAACAACGACGACGACGACGACGATGAGAGTGACGAATATGACGAGGACGACGACGAAGACGACGACAACTTCGATGACGGGAACAACGACAACAACGATAAAAACAACAACGATGACAATAGCGACAACAATGACAACAACGACAGCAACGACAACAACAACAACAACAACAACAACAACAAAAATAACGACGACGACAACAACAACGACAATGACGAGAATAACAACAGGTACGATAACAACAACAATGACAACAATGACATTAACGACAACTGGGACAACAACGACGACAACAACAACAACACAACAACACAACAACAACAGCAGCAACAACAACAACAACGAAGACGATGACAATGACAACAACAACTACAACAACAACAACAACAACAACAAGAACAACAACAACAACAATGACAACAACAACAACAATAACAATGATAAGGACAATAACAACGACAAGACCAAGAACAACAACATCGATGATGACAACGACGATGTAGCGACCCGACTCAAAACGAGTCAAGCCTCTGTGTATCTGTGCCATCCCTGGATCAGTATGCTGGCACACACAGTACATCAATGTATATATCAAAGTGCAATCACATGTAAATAGCGTAAAACTGATATATACCTTAAATATTTCAATGGAAGCAGTCAAGGGAGTGGAGTCCCAATAAACACCAACGGCAAGTTGAGTGTAGATCGTAACCCTGAATCGCACTCTTACTCGTCGAGGAAAAATATCTGCAACATAAGACGTTGCAGCCGTGTAGGTCAGCATATTGAATATGCCGGCAAGTCACATAAGAGAGGGGTGAAAAGTAATCATCTATACTATATGCATATATGGCAGGTGGGGCTATAAGTTTTTAGCAAAAAGCAAGTTTTCTCCTATAGCAAGAGAGGGCTAAAAGCAAAATGTTACTACATTGTTGGTTGTTAACGAGATGGTTCCGCCAACCAATTCTCGTACCCAAGTTGTCAATAATTCCCACATCAATATTATTATTTGTGTTGAGAATTTCAGATAACTTCAGTTCCTTTGGCTCAAGTTGTCCATGACCGTGGACACGGCTAATCGATTAGGTTTGAGTACTCAGCAGAGTTTTGCACACGTTCCCCACAAAATTTGATCGCCTCCGAGTATGTCCTCGCACTTCAGGGTGCTTGAAGACCGGATGATCAAAAGATGGTCTTTCAACGGGTCCCTCTGAATCCCTGTCAGTGCCCATCCATTCCTACCGTTCTTCTACATCTGCTAGCACCGCCTGTCCAGAGTCGCCGCGTTGTCCAACCAAGCCAGAGCCCATAATGACTTGTGGCTGTGCAGGTAAGCCTTGGGTCTTCAAAATATCCGTCCGTCTCTTTGAGCCCGGGTGAAGCTTTCCGCAGGATGTCATGGCCTCTCCAGCATCCCGGGTCATCCACTGGGTTCTCTAGGGAGCCGATCAACCGTCCTTCACCCAGAGTTGCATTTCGTCCGAGGTCTTGAAAATCTAGTCTTAACCGGTCGTGATTATTTAATCAACCTTGCATCACTCGTGTTATGCACTCAACCGAAATCCCGTCTACTCAAGCATAGCAATATGAAATTTGTCCTCCCGGGGCCAAGTATCGGGGTTGTTGTGTGCCTACCACATGATACTACAATCTATACTAAAATTTCCAAGTACCTACTCAGCATGCAATTGGGCATAGGATGGTAGAACTACGATGCATAAAACATAGGTGATAGTATGAGCAAAGTGACTTGCCTGGTGATGTTGACGAAGAAGAATTTCTCGAAAAATAACTTGATAGACTACTCGTCACTCTTCGATGAAATCTATATAACAAACAAATCATTCACATAAGAACTCATACTAGCAATCATTCTAGAAATCAAAACAAAAGAGAGAGCGAATAAGAATCCGAAAGAAACTTCACTAAAGTTAGGAGTCTTCTACTACATCAAACACTAAATTGTTTTTGTCTAACAGAAAATAAAAACAAGGAACTAAGATATAAAATTTAGCTAAGATAAAATAGCGTATTTTTCACAAAACTATTTGAAAATATTTCCAAACGGGATTTGAAACAGTGGAGAAACCAATTGCAAGTTACTACGGAACTAGAATTGATTTCATGATAGTAAATAAAAAATAAAATAAAAACTTGTTGCAAAACTACTGTTAACTAACAGAAACTAAACATAATATTTCTGAAATACTAAAGAAAATATTTTAAAAGCAATTATAGAAAAGGAATTAGTCATAATCCTAAAAGAGGTGAAACATAAATTGTTTCACAAGAAACCATAGGTTAAAATACTCAAAAAAATCTGAAATTTATACCACTGATAAATAAGATCACTAGTGATCAGGAGCAGAAGGAATCAAATTAAAAGCTATTTTTAAACTCCTGGAATAAGCAAAACAAGGTTTAAACTAAATATGATCTAATTCAAATTTGAAAATTTCAAACATAGACAAATTATATGTTTTTTAAAACTACAGACAAATTGTGATCTACTGCAGAAAGAATAAACTCCATTGGAGTTGTGGATCCAAAGTTATGATCAAAAGAAAATTGAAACACTCTCTGTTTTGGAATTAAAACAGAAAAAGGGAAAACTGATTTGTGGACAGGGGGTCCACGTGGCGCTCTCTGATTGGCTAAGGGGGTGAGTGCTGCAGGGAAAACTAACAAACGGCCGCTATTTAACTAATTCGCTTCTGCTAAACTTAAGTGAAAGAAAAACCGATCGGTTTTATCTAAAAGACCGAAGGGGTAACTGCATTTTAATGTACACGGTTGGATCTAGATCTAACGGTAAAACTACACAATACAAAAAAAAGTAAAAAAAAAGGAAGGAGGAGTTACCTCCCGTGGATGAACACAGCAGGGGCTGCTCCGGCGATGGGGAGCTCCGGCGGGGTGGGGACGCCTTCGGGGGGGTGGGGTGGCAGGGGGGGCGGTGGAGGGGGGTGGCGACGAGGGGAGTGGCGGCGAGGCTCCAGGGAGGGGAGGGACCTGCAGGGGGGCAACAGGGTGTAGCTCCTGGCGAAGAGCTCCTCGCAGGAGGTCTCGGCGGGGTGGGGAGGGATGCAGGGGGGTGGTGGAGGGGGGGTGGCGACGAGGGGAGTGGCGGCGAGGCTCCAGGGAGGGGAGGGAGTGCAGGGGCGATGGGGAAGGTCGCCGTCGAGTTCCTGTGGCCGACTCCGGCGAGGTCCACAGGGGGAGGAGGAGGTGGGGAGAGGCGGCGGTTCCAACGGGAATGGAACGAGGAGGACCGGGGCCTTCTTATAGGGGCGACGGGAGAGGCTAGGAGGGAAAGAACTTCGCGAATCCCGGAGGTGAGGATTTCTCTGTCCATGGCTAAGGAAGGTCTTGTGCACGTGAGGAAGGAGATAGAGGAAGAAGAAGATCTTGTTGGCCCAGTTTTTGGAGAGGTCTTAATGGGCCACCGTTTATTTCCATTTAAACACGATTTCTTTCCTTTTTCGAAACTAGGAAACTAAAACGATAAAAGGGAAATCAAATCAATTCGGAATATAGAGTTTTTATATACTAAAATTATCAGAAAAAATGAAATCTAAATGATGGGCATTTTTCCACGGCAAAAATAAAAACTTCAGAAAAAATTATTTTCACGAAATTGCCTAAAAGATTTATTTTCTTTTGCAAATAATTTTCAAATGACCCTC
>NC_058521.1:276754171-276764171 GCF_904849725.1 Hordeum vulgare subsp. vulgare | reverse complement strand
TATAAGTTTTGCATAAAGCCAATTTTCTCCTATAACAAGAGGGCTGGAAGCAAAATATTACTACATTGTTTGTTGTTAACGAGATGGTTCCGCCAACCAGTTCTCGTATCCGAGTTGTCAATAGTTACCCTCATCAAATATATTTAGTTGTGTTGAGAAATCCAGATAACTTCAGTTCCTTTGGCTCAAGTTGTCCATGACCGTGGACACGGCTAATCGATTAGGTTGGGTACTCTGCAGAGTTTTGCACACGTTCCCCACAAGATTTGATCGCCTCCGGGTTTGTCCTCGCACTACAGGGTGTTTGAAGACTGGATGATCAAAACATGGTCTTTCAACGGGTCCCTTTGAATCCCTGTCGGTGCCCATCCATTCCTACCGTTCGTCTACATTTGCTAGCACCGCCTGTCCAGAGTCGCCACGTTGTCCAACCAAGCCAGCGCCCATAATGACTTGTGGCTGTGCAGGTAAGCCTTGAGTCTTGAAGTCTCCGTCCATCTCTTCGAGCCTGGGTGAAGCTTTCCGCAGGATGACATGGCCTCTCCAGCATCCCGGGCATCCACTGGGTTTTTCTAGGGAGCCGATCAACAGTCCTTCACCTAGTGTTGCATTGCGTCCGAGGTCTTGAAAATCTTGTCTTAACCGGTCTTGATTATTATATCAACCTCGCATCACTCGTGGTATACACTCAACCGATGACCCGTCTACTCAAGCATAGCATTAAGAAATTGTCGTCCCCGGGCCATGTATCGGGGTTGTTGTGTGCCTACCACATGATACTACAACTTATGCTAAAGTTTCCAAGTACATAGGCAGCATGCAATTGGGCATAGTATGGTAGAACTACAGTGCATAAAACGTAGGTGATAGTATGATCAAAGTGACTTGCCTGGTGATGTTGACGAAGAAGAATTTCTCGAGAAAATAACTTGATAGACTACTCGTCACTCTCCGATGAAATCTATATAACAAACATATCATTTACATAAGCACTCATACTAGCAATCATTCTAGCAATCAAAACAGCAGAGAGAGAGCGAATAAGAAACCGAAAGAAACTTCAAATAATACTAGGGAGTCTTCTACTACGTCTAACACTAAATAGTTTTTGTCTAACAGAAAATAATAACAAGGAACTAAGATATAAGTTTAACTAAGATAAAATAAAGTATTTTTCACAAAACCTTTTGAAAGTATTCCCAAACGGGATTTGAAACAACGGTGAAAACAATTGCAAGTTACTAAGGAACTAGAATTGATTTCATGAAAATAAATAAAAATAAAATAAAAGCTTGTTGCAAAACTACTGTTTATCTAACAGAAACAAAACATATTGTTTCTGAAATAATAAAGAAAATATTTTAAAACAAAAGTAGAAAAGGAATTAGTCGAAATCCTAAAAGAGGTGAAACATAAATTGTTTCACAAGAAACAGTAAGCTAAAATACACAAACAAATCTAAATTTTTTTACCACTGATAAATAAGATCACTAGTGATCAGTACCAAAAGGAACTAAATTAAAAGCTATTTTTAAACTCCTGGAATAGGCAGAACAAGGTTTAAACTAAATCTGATCTAACTTATATTTGAAAAATTCAAACATAGGCAAATTATATGTTTTTAAAAACTACATGACATTTGTGAGCTACTGGAAAACGAATCAATGTCATTGGACTTTGGGATAAAAAGTTGTGGCCAAAACAAGATTGAAACTTGCTGTTTTTGTAATTTTTGACAGAAAAACTGCAGCTACTAGTAAACTAGCAGAGGGTACACGTGTCCAGATGCTATTGGCTGCGGTGGTGTTTGATGAATGGCTTCGGGCAAACGTCCGAAGGTTAGCAAGGTTCGCTGGTTAATACTTAAGTGACAAAATAACCCACTGGTTTTCTGAGATAAACCGAAGGGGTATCTAGTGATTTAATCCACACCATGTATCCACGATCTAACGGCTAAAAAGGGAATGCATGCAATAACAGAGACGAGAGGGCTACCATGACCGGGGCCGTGGGTTGCACCGGCGAGGGATGGCTGGCCGCCGAGGGAGGGGGCTCCGGGTGCGGTGGGGCTTCGGGGGAAGTGGTGGCGGGGTCCTCCTCCGAGAGGAAGGCAGCGGTGGAGCGAAGGGGCTCGGGGGGGCTCCTCCAGGGCGAGGCCGAAGGTGCAGTAGCCTGCACCGGCGGCAGCAGTGGCGAGGGGACCGACGGCGAGGGGACGGGGCGGCGGCGGCGACTGGGGTTGGGAACGGGGTGGCCGAGGGTGGATCTCTTATATAGGCTAGGTGGGGGAGGGATAAGGAAGGGAGAGGGAGCTTCGGGGAAGGAATCGCGAGCTGTGAGGGCTCGGTTTCGTTGACGGGAGCAGACAAGGAAGGTGACGTGGAGGGAGAGGGGGCTCGGGCAGGGCCCCTTGGGCAGAGAGAGGGGGAGGGAAAGGCAGGGTGGCGGCCGGCTAGGGGATGGGGATCTCGGATCCCAGGGAGTGGGGATCGGCCCAAGCTAAGATGCACCCATGACGGCTGCGGTTCTAAGGAAAAACAAATATTTCCTATTATCTAGCTTTTCCAAAACAGAAAATATAAAAGCTAAAAAAAGAAAATAAATCAAAATATCTATATATGGTATTATATATCAAAAAAATCAGAAAAAGAATCTCTACCCGAATAACTTTTTTTAAAGCCAAAATAAAAACTTTGGGTTTTCTTTATTTGCTTTATTTCTTTTTGCCATTATTTTGCAAAAGAACTTTGGGTTTTGTTGGCTCCAACATTTCAAAAATTGCCCGTACTTTTGGAGTGTCATTTTCCTCCGCTCTCTCTCTTGCGTGCAAGAGAGTTTTCTCCGGACATTTCTCGCGCGAGGAAATGCAAAACAAAAGACGAAAGAATTTCACGGCATTTCTTGCACGAAGAAAACGAATGGAAATGCAAAAGAATTCAAATGCAAATATCTCCGTTCAAATTCTTTATAGTTGAAGAAGTCATGTCATCTTCTCTCGTTTCTTTTAGAAGTTTGAATTTGAATTCACCGGAGAAGGGGAAAGTCATTTTATTCCCTCTCATTCAAAAGTTTCGAAAAGTTTCAAATTTCACACAAGTTTCAGTCACTCAGCAAACAAACAAACAATCAATCAATCTAATAATTATATTAACATTCCAAAATTTATAATTTTGGGATGCTACAGAATATGACGACGACGACGAAGACGACGGCAACTACGACAATGACGGGAACAACGACAAGAACGATAAAAACAACAACGACGACAATAGCGACAACAATGACAACAGCGACAGCAACGACAACAACAACAACAACAACAACAACAACAACAACAACAAAAATAACGACGACGACGACAACAACGACAATGACAAGAATAACAACAAGAACGATAACAACAACAATGACAACAGCGACATTAACGACAACAGGGACAAAAACGACGACAACAACAAAAACACAACAACAACAACAACAACAAAAAACAACAACAACAACGAAGACGATGACAACGACAACAACAACAACAACAACAAGAATGACAACAACAACAAAAACGTTATTTAGAATTGGCCACGAGACTGTGAGTTAAAGAAGACCCAGTAACGGAAGAAGCTTATATCCACAGGGGAACCCTCGATTTTGATGGAAAACGTTATGAATATAACGGGAGAGCATCACCAAAGGATTTAATATGAAGACTGTGCGATGTCAGTTGCCAAAACCCCAGAGGATTGTTAAAATCTTAAGGGACCAGTATCTCTCATTTTAAGTGTGGTAGCATCCCACCTTGCCGGAGATTGGATTTGTTTGAAGACCCCAAACCCTAACCTTTCTTTCTAGCCTCTTCGAATCTCGAGGACGAGATTAATTTTAAGTGTGGTAGGTTTGTAACATCCCAAATTTGGGAATGTTAATATAATTATTATATTTTTTTTTTGTTGGCTTGAGTGATTGAAACTTGAGTGAAGTTTGAAACTTTTCAAAAACTTTTGAATGAGAGGGAATAAAATGACTTTCCCCTTTTTCCTGTGAATTCAAATTCATCTTTTTTTAAAAATCAGCGAGAGGAGATAGCATGACTTCTTCAACTATAAAGAATTTGAATCAAGGTGGCATTGGAACCATATCCTGTCAAGCAAGAAAAAGAGAGGAGAAACATGACCCTCAAACCCGGGGATATTCTTTGAAATATTTGAGCCATGACACTCAAGATTTATTTGAGTAATTATTTGCAAAAAGAAATAAAGCATTTAGGGGATTTTGTGAAAATACATTTTTTGAAGTGTTTTGGCCGTGGAAAAATGTCCATCTTTTTGAATTTATTTTTCTGAAAATTTTAATATATTATACCCCTATATTCCAAGGATATTCTATTTCCTTTTAATCGTATTAATTCCTGTTTTAATAAAAAGGGAAAGAGATCTCTTATTTTAGGAATGTACTTGGGCCACGTTAGGAAACCAATCTGGGCCAATCCCACATTCTTCTTCCTCCTCACGAGCTTTCTTCTGTCGCCATGGCAGAAGCTTCCCAGGAAGCTTCCCTCCCCCGATTCGCGGGCTACACTTCCTTCCCGAGCCTCCAACCACCCCTATAAGAACGCCCCCACCATTGTTGTTCCTGCAAGGAGCCGAACAGAAGAACGTCCAGGAGCACCTGACGCCCCCATCCTCGCCTCCGGGACCCCCTCCGCCGTTCCCCCTCCCCGCCGGTGACCTCCCCACCTCGCCGGAGCAGCTACCTCACCGGAGTTCTTCCTCTCTGTCACCCATGGTGAGATTCACGAAATCCCGTATTGCAGTTTTTTCAGAAAATTGCAATCTTAGAAAATTCATATCGATTAGTCTATAAATCCGAATTAGGTGATTCTTTTTGCGTTGGATCACATATTTTATGTAGTTTCTGTAGATATATAATTTGTCTATGTTTGGATTTATAAAAATTGAGTTAGATCAGATTTTAATTAAAGCTTGTTTTGCTTATTCCGGCAGTTTAAAAATAGCTTTTAATTTGATACTTTTTGTTGCTCCTTCCTATTGATCATATCTTTCAGTAGTTTAAGTTTCCATTTTTTTAAATAACTTTAATTGGGTTTTTTACCAAAACAGATTCTGTTTTAGTTCTTTTAGGATTATAGCTATTTCTTTTTCGATATTTGTTTTTAAATTAGTTTCTTTTGTATTTAAGAAATTTTATATTTGGTTTTCTGTTAGATAACAGAAGGTTCGCAACAAGTTTTGATTTTTATTTTTATATGTTGTCATGAAATCAATTCTAGTTCTCTAATAACTTGCAATTGGTTTCTCCATGGTTTCAAATCCCGTTTGGAAATACTTTCAAATATTTTTGTGAAAAAATACTTCATTTTATCTTAGTTAAATTTATATCTTAGTTCCCTGTTATAGAAGTATTTTATTTTCTGTTAGACAAAAACTATTTAGTGTTGATGTAGTAGAAGACTCCCTAGTTTTATCTGAAGTTTCTTTCGGATTCTTTTTCGCTCTCTCTTTTGTTTTGATTGCTAGAATGATTGCTAGTATGAGTGCTTATGTGAATGATATGTTTGTTATATAGATTTCATTGGAGAGTGGCGAGTAGTCTATCAAGTTATTTCTCGAGAAATTCTTCTTCGACAACATCGCCAGGCAAGTCATTTGATCATGTATCACCTATGTTTTATGCATCGTAGTTCTACCATCCAATGCCCAATTGCATGCTGAGTAGGTACTTGGAAATTATGGTTACATATTGTAGTATCATGTGGTAGGCAACAAACAACCCCGTTACTTGGCCCGGGACGACAAATTTCATATTGCTATGCTTGAGTAGACGGGATTCTGGTTGAGAGTTTACCACGAGTGATGCGAGAATAATTTAATACCCAAGACCGGTTAAGTCAAGACTTTTTAAGACCTCGTGATGCAATGCAACTCTGGGTGAAGGACGGTTGATCGGCTCCCTGGAGAAACCAGTGGATGACCCGGGATGCTGGAGACGGCCATGACATCTTGCAGAAAGCTTCACCCTGGCTCGAAGAGACGGACGGAGGCTTCAAGACCCAAGGCTTACCTGCACAGCCACAAGTCATTATGGGCTCTGGCTTGGTTGGACAACGCGGCGACTCTGGACAGGCGGTGCTAGCAGATGTAGAAGAACGGTAGGAATGGATGGGCACCGACAAGGATTCAGAGGGACCCGTTGAAAGACCATGTTTTGATCATCCGGTCTTCAAACACCCTGAAGTGCGAGGACATACACGGAGGCGATCAAATCTTGTGGGGAACGTGTGCAAAACTCTGCAGAGTACTCAAACTTAATCGATTAGCCGTGTACACGGTCATGGACAACTTGAGCCAAAGGAACTGAAGTTATCTGGATTTCTCAACACCATTATATATATTTGATGAGGGTAATATTGATAACTCGGGTATGAGAACTGGTTGGCGGAACCATCTCATTAACAACCAACTACGTAGTTATATTTCGCTTTTTAGCCCGTCTCTTGTTGTAGGAGAAAATTTGCTTTACGCTAAAAACTTACAACACCACCTGCCATATATGCATATAGTATAGATGATATTTTACCCCCTCTCATATGTGACTTGCTCGCATATTCAATATGCTGACGTACACGGCTGCAACATCTCATGTTGCAGATATTTTTCTTCGACGAGTAAGAGTACGATTCAGGGTTACGGTCTACACTCAACTTGCCGTTGGTGTTTATTGGGACTCCACTCCCTTGACTGGTTCCGCTGAGATATTTAAGGTATATATCAGTTTTACACTATTTACATGTGATTGCACTGTGATATATACATTGATGTACTGTGTGTGCCAGCATACTGATCCAGGGATGACACAGATACACAGAGGCTTGACTCGTCTTGAGTCGGGTCGCTACAGAAATGGTATCAGAGCACATGTTGACTGTAGGACGTGACCCAAAAACTGGAAATTTTTAGGATAGGATCTCCCAAAAATCTCATTTTCAAGAACACCTTTCACTTCTCATCTCTTCTTATTTCATCAAATGTTCTCTCTCACCTCAAATAGTTATACAATCCCCTTACCCTTTTAACCTCATGAAGAATCAACGGAGTTCTACCTCAAGGTAAAGAGGATTTCACCACGCGTTTGAAGAATTGAAGCTACACCAACAAAAGACTCTCAAGACCCGAAGAACTAGAAGACCCTGAAGTGTTTGAATAATTATATGACCATTAGAAGTGCAATCCCCTTTTATATACTCACGTTAGATACGACGATTTGTGAGCCGTCATTGGTCTGTGTTTTCCGACGACCAAAGATAAAACCTATTCTCAAAAATATTGTTTGTATTGTGTGTATATCCCTCCCTCTCTTACCCGTCTCATCCCCAAAACCTCAACCCTACCAGATGGAGTATGAAGCTGGACTTCTAGTCTCTGGACCAATGACCTAGCTGGAGGCTGAAATATGGATTCAAAACATGGAGAACCACTTCGGGAGTAACTTGATCTCAAGGAAGTATGAAGTGGAACACGCTCTCCAGTACTTTACCCAAAGTGCTGCTATCTGGTGGAAAATGCACCATGCCATACAAGGATTTAGTGGAGCAGAAACTTGGGACGAATTCAAGAACACTCTATTAAGATCCCAACTTATTCAGAAGTTCTATGACAATCCGAAGGAGAAGACTTGTGCATGCAAGATCTGTGGAGAAATAGGACACACCCAAGAAGAACACAAGGATGGATGCACTCATTGTGAAGGAAATCACCTAGTTGAGGAGTGCCCAAGTAGTCAGGTGACTTGTTTCCTTTGTGAAGGAACCACCCACTACCCAGCTCAGTGTCACATTTACCCCAAGGTGCAACAAGTTGTCAAGCAGCAGAAAGATGCAGTGAAGGAAACACTCAAGAAGAAGATTCTAGAAGAACCGGTGATGAACGAAAATATTGAAGACCCTGATGGACAAGGTCTGACCAGATTTTTCTCCAATGCATGCTACTCATGTGGAGAAGAAGGACATTATTCACAGGATTGCACGAAGGGAAGCCAAGAGTATCTGGGAAACTTCCCGACGGAAAAAGTGGAGTTTGATCCACTTGAAATAGAAGAACTGGCCAAAATAAAGGAGTCCGGAAAGAAGAAAAAGTACCCTCGGAAGAGCCAAATCTCTGTAGATATAGACCTGAGTCATGTCCGATGTTACAAGTGCATTGAATTTGGCCACCACAAATACATGTGCTCAGGAAGGAAGCCGGAAACCCAAGGAGCAAAAGCAAACACTAAGACCGCTCGAGACTTGTCAGAACTCATTTGCTTTCGTTGCAAGGAAGCAGGTCATTTTGCTAGCGATTGTCCACAAAGGAAGAAAGCTAAAAAGGCGTAGTTAAGTTTTGACCGCGGCAATTAGTGTAATCGGAAGAACTCTAGTTTTTCATGAGATCATGGAGTGAAATTTTTGTAATAGAAGTCCCTGAGATTGTAATAACATCATGAATAAATGGAATTTATTTTCTCAAGATTACCTATGTTGAAACTGTATGCGTTGTTTCTCTACGAGAAAAGATCTCTGAACATTTATGAGGATAAGAGAAAATATGGTCTATGCAGGCATGAGTATATCTTATTTTAAGTGTGGTAGTAATCAGTGAACCCACAGGATCCAATGAGTACGAATGTACCATGCATTACCAAGGAGACACATACATTCCTCTGAGTACCTATTTACTGACACCTGCAGATGACAACTCTCTACGAGTCATTCCTCAAGGGCCCGGAAATGATCATGACCCTGACCAGTGATCATCATTACCCGAAAATCCTGGAGGACATGATGAAGCACATTCATCTTGAAGGAGATGCCGTCTACAAAGGCTACCCATTCATGGAGAATGGAGTGGAACTTTGGTATGTGGAAGTACACCTCCACCATGTGAAAGGAGTTTGTCCAAAGACTATGGGGCAATACTTTTTCATTTCACGTGTACCACGAGCAACCTTCTTTGATGCTGTTCGTGAAGCTGCCATGGAAGCCATACATCAGATTGGAGAAATACTTGAAGCAAGACTCCGTCATACCCAGGAATACCTGAGTGAAGTGCATGCGGAGATGATGGAGATGAAGCTCATGGCCACCATGATGAAGCAAAAGATGGATGATTTCAAGGAGCACATTGGAAAGTTCTAGTGGAACTAAAGTACCTCCAAGAGAGGCACACGAATAAAGTTGGAAGAAATGCTCGACCATACCGAACAATGTGGATGGCAGCATTTGTAATAAAGTACTTTTGAATTGGAGTCTTTGAGAAGAAATTAAGGATGTAATAAACGATTGATTATGAAATGAATATGATTTATGGAAGAAGCTACGATGGATCAGCAAACGTTTTCTTAGGAGCATACGAAAACCTGAGAGTGGTGAAGAATGCGATAGATTTTTTATTCAGCTTGCAGAACCAATGGATTCGTACGAACTTTGTTCGTGTACATGCAAAATTCTGCAATGCTTGTGAGGATGCCCGAGTGTTAGAATGCGAGATTCGCTAAACCTTATACAGAGAAATGATTTGGGTGCGGAATGGATTGATCACCATGACGACTTACTCTTATCATTTATCTTGCTATTCGGAATGGTAAATCTGAGAGACTTACCCATAGTGAGAGACGACGTTCTTTGAAGCTTTTGTTTAAGCCTTAGAATGGTATGATGAAAGCCCCATGTACATGGCTTTTGTTGTCACGCGTAGGAAATTTTACGGTGAGGATGAAGACAAGACCTCTCTCTCTGCAGGATAACCACAAATGGTAGACCACCATGAGAACCATCGATATGTTATTTAGAATTGGCCACGAGACTGTGAGTTAAAGAAGACCCAGTAACGAAAGAAGCTTATATCCACAGGGGAACCCTCGATTTTGATGGAAAACGTTATGAATATAACGGGAGAGCATCACCAAAGGATTTAATATGAAGACTATGCGATGTCAGTTGCCAAAACTCCAG
>NC_058521.1:276739171-276746671 GCF_904849725.1 Hordeum vulgare subsp. vulgare | reverse complement strand
ATTAACAAACAACAATAAAATTTGATGCAATCAAAAATCAATAAGAGAGAGCGGATAAAAATCCAAAGGAAACTTCAAAGAAGCTAGGAAGCCTTCTACTACATCAAACACTATATAGATTTTGTTCTAACTGAAAATAAAACACTAAAATAGAAAAATAACAGAAAACAAAATATATAATAACTAAGATAACAGAAGTAAAATTTACAAAACAATAGTTTTTATAAGTATTTTCAAATTAGGAAATCAAACTAGCAATGCAATCAATTCGCAAGTTAGTATAGAACTAGAATAGATTCCATGCAAACAAATAAGAATAAATAAAATATATTTTTGTTGTTGTTGAAAAGTTACTGGTAAATATCGAAAAACAAAATATAACTTGTCACAATTACAAAAAAACAAATTAAGAACAATTAATACAAAAGAAATAGCAAGAAAACAAAAAAGCCTAAAGCAGAATCTGTTTTGCTTAAAACTCTAAGCAAAAATATTTTAAAAAAAATTGAATCTTAAACTACTGAATGATATGATCAATAGGAAGCAGCAGCAAAAAGAATCAAATTAAAATACATTTTTAAACTCCCGGAATAAGCAAAATAAGCTTTAATTCAAATCTGATCTATCTCAATTTTGTATAAATCCAACCATAGACAAATTATATATCTACAGAGACTGCATAAAATTTTTGATCCAACACAAAAAGAATCACCTAATTCGGAGGTATAGACTAATAGATATGAATTTTCTAAGATTGCAATTTTCTGAAAAAACTGCAATACGGGATTTCGTGAATCTCACCATGGGTGAGAGAGAGGAAGAACTCCGGCGAGGTAGCTGCTCCGGCGAGGTGGGGAGGTCGCCGACGGGGTGTCGAATCGGCGGAGGAGTAGCACGGCAGAGGGTGGGGCGCTGGAGAGGCTCGGCAGGGGTGATGGAGAAGCGCCACGAGACCAACTGTACTCCGTTCTTGACAGGAAGATGAGGATGGTGGCGCCGTGGCTACGAGCATGGGAACGGGGCGTTTCTCGAGGGAATGGAATGAGGAGGACAAGGGGATCCTTTATAGGTGGCCAGGAGGTGCTGGGAGGGAAGGAGATTCGCGAATTCCGGAAGGGGATATCTCTTGGTTCCTGCCATGGAAGTTCCTGGTAACGTGAATGACTAGAGGAAGGAGAAGATACTAAACGGGCCAGATTTGGAAACTCCTTAATGGGTCAGCTCTTTATTTCCTATTAAACGCGATTTCTTTCCTTTTTTAAAAATTAGGAAACTAAAACGATAAAAGGGAAATCAAATCAATTCATAATATAGAGTTTCTATACACCAAAATTATCAGAATAATAAAATCTAAGTGATGGGCATTTTTCCACGGCCAAAATAAAAACTTAAAAAAAATGTTTTTCCAAAAAATACCTAAAAGCATTATTTATTTTTGCAATTATTTTCTCAAATTAAATTTTGGTTTTTTTCTTGGCTCAAAATATTTCAATGAATGCCCCTGGTTTTAGGAGGGTCATTTTCCTCCGCTCTTTCTTGGGTGCAAGAATTTTGTCGGGGCATTTTCTCGGGGAAGAAAAATATAGAAGCAAGGGCAAATATTTGAAGGATTCAAATGCAAACTCCATTCAAATTCTTTGTAGTTGAAGAAGTCATGTCATCTTCCTTCTTTTCTTTTAAAAGATTGAATTTGAATTCATCGGAGATGGGGAAAGTCATTTTATTCCCTCTCATTCAAAAGTTTTTGAAAAGTTTCAAATTTCATACAAGTTTCAATCACTCAAGCAAACAAACAAACAATCTAATAATTATTTTAACATTCCAAAATTTGGGATGTTACAATCCTACCACAATTAAAATGAATCTCGTCCTCGAGATTCGAAGAGGCTAGAAAGAAAGGTTAGGGTTTGGGGGTCTTCTAACAAATCCAACTTCCGGCAAAGTGGGATGCTACCACACTTAAAATGAGTGCTACTGGTCCCTTAAGATTTTAACAAACCTCTGGGGTTTTTCGCATCTGACTCCCCACAGTCTTCATATGTTCTGCTATATTCATAATGTTTCCATAAAAAACGAGGGCTCTTCCGTTGATATAAGCTTCTTCTGTTACTGGGTCTTCTTAACTGACAGTCTCGTGGTCAATTCTAAATAACATATCGATGGTTCTCATGGTGGTCTACCATTTGTGGTTATCCTGCAGAGAGAGGGGTCTTGTTTCATTCTCACCGTAAAATTTCCTACGCGTGACAACAAATGCCATGTACTTGGGGCGTTCATCATACCATTCTAAGGCTTAAACAAAAGCTTCAAAGAACGTCGTCTCTCTATGTGGGTAAGTCTCTCAGATTTACCATTCCGAATAGCAAGATAAATGATAGGAGTAAGTCGTCATGGTGATCAATCCATTCCGCACCCAAATCATTTCTCTGTATAAGGTTTAGCGAATCTCGCATTCTAACACTTGGGCATCGTCACAAGCGTTGCGGAATTTCTCTTGTCCATGAACAAAGTTCGGATAATCCATTGGTTCTGCAAGCTGAACGAAACATCTATCGTATCTTCACAACTCTCAGGTTTTCGTATGCTCCTATGAAAACGTTTGCTGATCCATCATAACTTCTTCCATAAATCATATTCATTTCATAATTAATCCTTTATTACATCCTTGCTTTCTTCAAAATTCTAACTCAAAAGTAATTGATTAGAAATGCTGCCATCCACATTGTTTGGTATGGTCAAGCATTCTGCCATCTTTATTCATCTGCCTCTCTTGGAGGTACTTTAGTTCCACTGGAACTTTCCAATGTGCTCCCTGAAATCATCCATCCTTTGCTTCATCCTGGTGGTCATGAGTTTTCATCTCCATTATCTGTGCATGTACTGCACTCAGGTATACCTGGTACATTCCTACTCAGTGGATCCTGTGAGTTTACCGATTACTACCATACTTAAAATGAGACATACTCATGCCTGCATAGACCATATTTTCTTATATCCTCAGAGATCTTTGTTCGATGAGAAACAACGCATACAGTTTCAACATAGGCAATCATGTGACAATAAATTCCATTTATTCATGATGTTATTACAATCTCAGGGACTTCTGTTACAAAAATTTCTCTCCATGATCTCATGAAAAACAAGAGTGCTTCGGATTACACTTATTGCCATGGTCAAAACTTAACTACTCCATTCTAGCTTTCTTCCTTTGTGGACAATCGCTGGCAAAATGTCCTGCTTCCTTGCCACAAAAGCAAATGATTTCCGACAAGTGTTGAGGCGTCTTAGTGTTTGCTTTTGCTCCTTGGGTTTCCGGCTTCCTTCCTGAGCACATGTATTTGTGGTGGCCAAATTTAATACACTTGTAACATATGACATGACTCATGTCTATGTCTGCAGAGATTTGGTTCTTCTGAGGGTATTTTTTCTTCTTTCCGGACTCCTTCAACTTGGCCAGTTCTTCTAGTTCAAGCGGATCAAACTCCACTTCTTCCGCCGGGAAGTATCCTAGATAATCTTGGCTTCTCTGCGTGCAGTCCTGTGAATAATGTCCTTCTTCTCCACATGAGTAGCATGCATTGGAGAAAAATCTGGTCAGACTTTGTCCATTAGGGTCTTCAACATTTTCGTTCATCACCGGCTCTTCTAGAATCTTCTTCTGGAGTGTTTCCTTTACTGCATCCTTCTGCTGCTTGACAACTTGTTGTACCTTGGGGTAAATGTGACATTGAGCTGGGTAGTGGGTGGTTCCTTCACACAAGAAACAAGTCACATGACTAGTCGGGCATTCCTCAGCTGGATGATTTCCTTCACAATGAGGGCATCCATCCTTGTGTTCTTCCTGCGTGTGTCCTATTTCTCCATAGATCTTGCATGCACAAGTCTTCTCCTTCGGATAATCATAGCACTTCCGAATGAGACGGGATCTTAACAGAGTCCTCTTGAATTCGTCCCAAGTTTCTGCTCCACTAAATCCTTGTATGGCATGGTGCATTTTCCACCAGATAGCAGCACTTTGGGTAAAGTACTGAAGAGCGTGTTCCACTTCATACTTCCTTGAGATCAAGTTACTCAGCTTCCAGCTGGGTCATTGGTCCGGAGACTACAAGTCCTGCTTCATACTCCATCTGGTAGGGTTGAGGTTTTGGGGATGAGACGGGTAAGAGAGGGAGGGAGATAAACACAATACAAACAGTATTTTTGAGAATAGGTTTTATTTGTGGCTGTCGAAAAACACACACCAATGACGGCTCACTAATCACCGTAACTAACGTGGGTATATAACAGGGGTTTGGACTTCTAATGGTCATATAAATGTTCGAAAGTTTCGGGGTCTTCGAGTTCTTCGGGTCTTGAGAGTCTTCAATTGGTGTAGCTTCAATTTCTATGATGAAATCCTCTTTACTTTGAAGTAGAACTCCGTTGATTCTTCATGAGGTCGAAGGGGTAAGTGTATTGTCTAACTATTGGAGGTGAGAGAGAACATTTGATGAAATCAGATGAGATGAGAAGTGAAAGGTGTTCTTGAAAAATAGAAATTTTTCAGAGATCCTTTCCTAAGAAATTTCCAGTTTCTAGGGGTCACGTCCTACAGTCAACATGTGCTCTGATACCATTTCTGTAGCGACCCGGCTCAAGACGAGTCAAGCCTCCGTGTTTCTGTGCCATCCCTGGATCAGTATGCTGGCACACACAGTACATCAATGTATTTATCAAAGTGCAATCACATGTCAATAGCGTAAAACTGATATATACATTAATTATTTCAGCGGAAGCAGTCAAGGGAGTGGAGTCCCAATAAACACCAACGGCAAGTTGAGTGTAGACCGTAACCCTGAATCGTACTCTTACTCGTCGAAGAAAAATATCTGCAACATAAGACGTTGCAACCGTGTAGGTCAGCATATTGAATATGCCGGCAAGTCATCAAATAGAGGAGTAAAATAATAATCGACTATCTCTACATGCATATTTGGCCGGTGGGGCTATGTTTTGCAGAAAGCCAGTTTTATCCTACAACAAGAGGGGTTGAAAGCAAAATATTACTACAATGTTTGTTGTTAACGAGATGGTTCCGCCAACCAGTTCTCGTACCCGAATAGTTGTTAACACCCACATCATTATTAAGTTGTGTCGAGAGTTCAGGGGAAATTCAATGCCTTCGGCTCAAGTTGTCCATGACTGTGGACACGGCTAATCGATTAGGCTGGGCACTCTGCAGAGTTTTGCACACGTTCCCCACAAGATTTGATCGCCTCCGGGTTTGTCCTCGCACTTGAAGACCGGATGATCAAAACATGGTCTTTCAACGGGTCCCTCTGAATCCCTGTCGGTGCCCATCCATTCCTACCGTTCGTCTAGATCTGCTAGCACCGCCTATCCAGAGTCGCCGCGTTGTCCAACCAAGCCAGAGCCCATAATGACTTCTGGCTGTGCAGGTAAGCCTTGAGTCTTGAAGTCTCCGTCCGTCTCTTCGAGCCTAGGTGTAGCTTTCCGCAGGATGACATGGCCTCTCCAGCATCCCGGGCATCCATTGGGTTCTCCAGGGAGCCGATCAACCGTCCTTCACCCAGAGTTGCATTGCGTCCGATGTCTTGAAAATCTTGTCTTAGTCCGGTCTTGATTATTATATCAACCTCGCATCACCCGTGGTATACACTCAACCGATAACTCGTCTACTCAAGCATAGCATTAAGAAATTGTCGTCCAGGGGCCAAGTGTCGGGGTTGTTGTGTTCCTACCACATGATACTACAACTTACACTAAAGTTTACAAGTACCTAGGAAGCATGCAAATTGGGAAAAGAAGGTGATCTACCATGCATCGAAAACATACGTAAAATAACATGACCAAAATGACTTGCCTGGTGATGTTGACGAACAAGAATTTTCGTTCTCGGGAAATACGTGATAGAACTATTCGTCACTCTCCGATGAAATCTATATAATCAAACTTAGTATTCACATAAGCACTCACACTAGCAATCATTCTAGCAATCAATTAACAAACAGCAATGAAATTTGATGCAATCAAAAATCAATAAGAGAGAGCGGATAAAAATCCAAAGGAAACTTCAAAGAAGCTAGGAAGCCTTCTACTACATCAAACACTATATAGTTTTTGTTCTAACTGAAAATAGAACACTAAAATAGAAAAATAACAGAAAACAAAATATAAAATAACTAAGATAACAGAAGTAAAATTTACAAAACAATAGTTTTTATAAGTATTTTCAAATTAGGAAATCAAACTAGCAATGCAATCAATTCGCAAGTTAGTATAGAACTAGAATTGATTCCATGCAAACAAATAAGAATAAATAAAATAAAATTTGTTGTTGTTGAAAAGTTACTGGTAAATATCAAAAAACAAAATATAACTTGTCACAATTACAAAAAAACAAATTAAGAACAATTAATACAAAAGAAATAGCAAGAAAACAAAAAAGGCTAAAACACAATCTGTTTTTCTTAAAACTCAAAGCAAAATTATTTTAAAAAAATTCAAACTTAAACTACTGAATGATATGATCAATAGGAATCAGCAGCAAAAAGAATCAAATTAAAAGCTATTTTTAAACTCCCGGAATAAGCAAAATAAGCTTTAATTCAAATCTGATCTAACTCAATTTTTTATAAATCCAAACATAGACAAATTATATATCTACGGAAACTGCATAAAATTTGTGATCCAACGCAAAAAGAATCACCTAATTCGGAGGTATAGACTAATAGATATGAATTTTCTAAGATTGCAATTTTCTGAAAAAACTGCAATACGGGATTTCGTGAATCTCACCATGGGTGAGAGAGAGGAAGAACTCCGGCGAGGTAGCTGCTCCGGCGAGGTGGGGAGGTCGCCGACGGGGTGGGGAATCAGCGGAGGAGTAGCACGGCAGAGGGTGGGGCGCTGGAGAGGCTCGGCAGGGGTGATGGAGAAGCGCCACGAGACCTACTGTACTCCGTTCTTGACAGGAAGATGAGGATGGTGGCGCCGTGGCTACGAGCATGGGAACGGGGCGTTTCTCGAGGGAATGGAATGAGGAGGACGAGGGGATCCTTTATTGGTGGCCAGGAGGTGCTGGGAGGGAAGGAGATTCGCGAATTCCGGAAGGGGAGGATCTCTTGGTTCCTGCCATGGAAGTTCCTGGTAACGTGAATGACTAGAGGAAGGAGAAGATACTAAACGGGCCAGATTTGCAAACTCCTTAATGGGCCAGCTCTTTATTTCCTATTAAACGCGATTTCTTTCCTTTTTTCAAAATTAGGAAACTAAAACGATAAAAGGGAAATCAAATCAATTCGTAATATAGAGTTTCTATACACTAAAATTATCAGAATAATAAAATCTAAATGATGGGCATTTTTCCACGGCCAAAATAAAAACATAAAAAAAATGTTTTTCCAAAAAATCCCTAAAAGCATAATTTCTTTTTGCAATTATTTTCTCAAATTAAATTTTGGTTTTTTTCTTGGCTCAAAATATTTCAATGAATGCCCC
>NC_058521.1:276729171-276731671 GCF_904849725.1 Hordeum vulgare subsp. vulgare | reverse complement strand
TAATATAATTATTAGAATGATTGTTTGGTTGCTTGAGTGATTGAAAGCTTGAGTGAAATTTGAAAACTAAAGCACATCATGATTCGTCATCATTTAAAAGCAAAGAGAGAAGATGACATGACTTCTTCAACTATAAATAATTTGAACGGAGTTTGCATTTGAATCCTTTCAAATATTTGCCCTTGCTTCTATATTTTTCTTCCCCGAGAAATACTCCAAAAATAATTCTTGCCAAGCAAGAAAGAGAGGAGGAACATGACCCTCCAAACCGGGGATATTCCTTTGAAATATTTGGACCATAAAACCCAAGGTTTATTTGAAAAATATTTCCAAAAACAAAATAAACCAATTTAGGGATTTTCTAAAAAATATTTTTTTGAAGTATTTATTTTGGTAGTGGAAAAATGCCCATTTTTTTGGATTCATTTTTCTGAAAATTTTAATATATTATACCCCTATATTCCGAGGATATTCTATTTCCTTTTAATCGTATTAATTCCTGTTTTAATAAAAAGGGAAAGATATCTCTTATTTTAGGAATGTACTTGGGCCACGTTAGGAAACCAATCTGGCCCAATCCCACCTTCTTCTTCATCCTCACGAGCTTCCTTTTGTGGCCATGGCAGAAGCTTCCCAGGAATCTTCCCTCCCCCGATTCGCGGGCTACACTTCCTTCCCGAGCCTCCCACCACCCCTATAAGAATGCCCCTCCTCTCCTCGTTCCATTTTCCCCATCACCTCGCCTTCTCCCTGCTTGTAGCCACAGCGCCACCATCCTCATCTTCCTGTCAAGAACGGAGTACAGTAGGTCTCGTGGCGCTTCCCCATCACCCCTGCCGAGCCTCTCCAGCGCCCCACCCCCTGCCGTGCTACTCCTCCGCCGATTCCCCACCCCGCCGGCGACCTCCCCACCTCGCCGGAGCAGCCACCTCGCCGGAGTTCTTCCTGTGTGTCAGCCACGGTGAGATTCACAAAATCCCGTATTGTAGTTTTTTCAAAAAAATGGAATCTTTTAAAATTCATATCTATTAGTCTATAACTCTGAATTAGGTGATCCTTTTTGCGTTAGTTCACAAATTTCTTGTAGTTCCGGAAAATATATAATTTGTCTATATTTGGATTTATAAAATTTGAATTAGATCAGATTTAGTTTAAACCTTGTTTTGCTTATTCAAGGAGTTTAAAAATAGCTTTTAATTTGATTCTTTTTGCTGCTGCTTCCTAGTGATAATATATTTCAGTAGTTTAAGTTTCAAATTATTTTAAATATTTTTACTTGGGGTTTTTACCAAAACAGATTATGTTTTAGTTCTTTTATGATTATGGCTAATTCTCTTTCTATAATTGTTTTTAAATTATTTTCTTTTATATTTCAGAATTTTTATATTTTATTTCTGTTAGTTAACAGTAGGTTTTCAACAAATTTTTATTTTATTTTTATCTGTTATTATGAAATCAATTCTAGTTTTCTAATAACTTGCAATTGATTTGCCTACTAGATTAACTCCCATTTGAGAATAATTTCAAACAGTTTTATGAAAAATACTTGATTTTATCTTAGTTAAATTTATATTTTATTCTCTCTTATTTTACTATTTTAGTGTTTTATTTTTAGTTAGAACAAAAACTATACAGTGTTTGATGTAGTAGAAGACTCCCTCGTCTTATTTGAAGTTTACTTCGGATTCTTATTCGCTCTCTCCTTTGTTTTGATTGCTAGAATGATTGCTAGTATGAGTGCTTATGTGAATGATATGTTTGTTATATAGATTTCATCGGAGAGTGACGAGTAGTCTATCAAGTTATTTCTCGAGAAATTCTTCTTCGTCAACATCGCCAGGCAAGTCATTTGATCATGTATCACCTATTGTTTTATGCATCGTAGTTCTACCATCCTATGCCCAATTGCATGCTGAGTAGGTACTTGGAAATTATGGTTACATATTGTAGTATCATGTGGTACGCACCCAACAACCCCGTTACTTGGTCCGGGACGAAAAATTTCATATTGCTATGCTTGAGTAGACGAGATTCTGGTTGAGAGTTTATCACAAGTGATGCGAGAATAATTTAATAACCAAGACCGGTTAAGTAAAGACTTTTCAAGACCTCGTGATGCAATGCAACTCTGGGTGAAGGACGGTTGATCGGCTCCGTGGAGAAACGAGTGGATGACCCGGGATGCTGGAGACGGCCATGACATCTTGCGGAAAGCTTCACCCAGGCTCAAAGAGACGGACGGAATTTTTCAAGACCCAAGGCTTACCTGCACAGCCACAAGTCATTATGGGTTCTGGCTTGGTTGGACAAAGCGGCGACTCTGGACAGGCGGTGCTAGCAGATGTAGAAGAACGGTAGGATTGGATGGGCATCGACAGGGATTCGGAGGGACCCGTTGAAAGACCATGTTTTGATCATCCGGTCTTCAAACACCCTGAAGTGCGAGGACATACACGGAGGCGATCAAATCTTGTGGGGAACGTGTGCAAAACTCTGCAGA